>NC_057803.1:315608161-315621992 GCF_018294505.1 Triticum aestivum
AGCCCTCCACACCACGGGGTCCTGTTCAACCACCCCTCCACAGGCACCCCTCCACCGTCTACTATTCATCCAGCCCTCCACACCATGGGGTCCTGTTCATCCACCCCTCCACGGGCACCCCTCCACCGTCTACTGTTCATCCAGCCCTCCACCACACCACGGGGTCATGTTCATCCAGAGGCAATGCCACCGCTCACTGTTCATCCAAACCTCCCCGCAACGCTCACTGTTCATCCCATCGATCGGCTTCAATTAGCAGCAGTAGCGAAGGAATCGCTCGATCGGGTTCAGTTAACATCCATCGATCGATCGCTTGGGTTCAGTAACACGTAGCCTGCAGTGCAATTGCTCGGGCTCAGTTAGAGCCCAACGCCTCGCTCTGGTTCAGTTAGAGCCAACGCCTCGCACACACGCGCATACGTGTACGAGAGAAACACGCATTGCTCGGCCCCCGACCTCCCACCGTAACCAGGAACTCCCTGAAATCCGCCCCTCGCTTCTACCACGGTTTTTCCCGTCATGGATGGCCCAAAGAATGTCATGCAGCTGCGTCTCCGGCCTGCCCAGGACAAAAAACCCATTTTCTGTCATGATCTTTTGTCATAGAAGTAGGAGCCCACCACATCTATGATGATACCGGGTTTTATCACAATTATCGTCATAGAAGTGTCATATGTATGACAGAAAAAAATTTCGTTCGGCCCAAAATGTCACAGATGTGTCTTTTTTTTGTAGTGATGGCAATCTGACCAAGGCGTCATCCACAACAGGCGTACAAACCACTATAGCTTCAAGATAAAAGGAAAGGAATATGTGATACGCCCTATGTCTCCAAGCCAAGTGATCGTCGACAAGCAAGCCACCTATCATGGAGAGAATAGTGAGAGAGCGAACGACCACAAAGAGAGTGAGCGCCACAAGCCAAAATTGAGTGCCTCTAGGATGAGCGACAAGAAAAATCTAGTCCTATTTGCCACCAAAAGTGAGATGTGAGTAGTGTGTGAGAACCCATCAAGGATCATGCACTATGTAATTTTATGCAAAGACGAGGCACCAAAAGCTAACACCGCTCACAATCTACCTTTAGTGTTATTTTCTCTATTGCAGGAATTCCAAGACATTTTTCCCAACGAGCTACCTCCGGGTCTACCTCCACTACGAGGCATCAAACACTGAATCGACCTCATCCCCGCAGCAGCCCTTCCTAACAAGGCTCCATACCGCGTCAACCCCGCAGAAACTAAGGAGATCCAACAGAAGTACAACAACTCATCGACAACGGCCATGTACGAGAAAGTTTGAGCCCTTGTGCCGTATCGGTAATCCTTGTTCCCAAGAAAGATGTTACATATTGCATGTGTTCCGATTGTCGTCCTATCAATGCTATTACCGATCGTTATCGTTACCCCATTCCATGCCTAGATGATATGCTAGATGAGCTTAGTGGAGCCACCATTTTCTCTAAAGTTGATCTCAAAAGTGGCTACTATCAAATACACATCCAAGAAGGTGATGAATGGAAAACCACATTTAAGACCAAATTTGGCTTATATGAATGGCTTGTTATGCCAATGGGTTTATCCGAAGCACCCAGTACCTTCAGGCGAATCATGCATTTTGTTATTAGGCCCTATATTGTTGTATTTGTTGTGGTCTATTTTGACGATATTCTTGTGTTTAGCAAATCTCTCAAAGATCATGTCACCCATCTTAGAACCGTGTTGCAAACCCTTAGGAAAGAGCACCTTTACGCTAATATGGACAAATCCCTTTTTGGTGTTTATAAGCTTGTTTTCTTGGGTTTTATTGTGTATTCTAAGGGTGTTCATGTTGACGAATCTAAGATCAATGCTATTAAAACTTTGCCCCAACCAACTTGCAACAAGTGCATAGCTTCCTTGGTTTAGCCGGTTTCTACCGTAGATTCGTTAAGGATTTTAGCACCATTGCATCTCCTTTACATGCTTTGATTAAGAAGAATGCACCTGTTTGGGGACCATCTCAAGATAGCGCATTTAATGAGCTCAAGAATTTTCTTATGCTCCCATGCTTGCATAACCCAACTTTCACAAACCCTTTGAAATTCATTGCGATGCTAGTGGTAATGGCATAGTAGGTGTGTTAACGCAAGAGAAATGCCCCATAGCTACTTTAGTGAAAAACTTTTCGGAGCGCAACTCAATTACATTATCTATGACAAAGAGCTATATGCTTTAGTGCAAGTTTTCCATGAATGGAACATTATCTTCGCCCACATGAATTTGTCATCCATATCGACCATGAAACGCTTAAATATCTTAAGGGTCAAACTGAGTTAAACAAGCGTCATGCTAAATGGAGTGATTTCATTGAGTCATTTCCTTATGTCATCAAGTATATTAAAGGTAATGAAAATGTTATGGTAGATGCTCTTTCCCGCATATGCATGCTCGTCACCAAACTTGAATTGAATGTCATTGGCTTTGAGCACATAAAAGATTTGTATGCGCATGATCCTACTTGTGCTATTCCATATGCCAAATGTTTGACGCATACATCTTGGGAACGCTATTACATGAAAGATGATTATCTTATGAGAGCTAACAAACTATGCATCCCCGAATCTTCTCTTCGTTTGTTACTTCTGCAAGAATCTTATAGAGGAGGAATAATGGGACACTTTCGACGTGACAAGACATTTGCTACGCTCTCCGAGAACTATTTTTGGCCCAAGATGTTTCGCGACGTCTCACGTTTCACCATGATAGTCGCCAAGTACCAATGACTCGTGACCAAGCTCAACATCAACAAGCACCCCATGGTATCCCACATTGGAGATCTTGTATGGCTACACCTTCGCAAGGACCACTTCCTCAACAAACGCAAGTCCAAACTTCTACCACGAGCGGATGGACCCTTCAAGGTGCTTCAACGCTACAACAACAACAACGCCAACAAGATCGACATCCCATGAGATAAGTACTCCGTGAGCGACATCTCCAACGTCCAAGATCTGTCTCCCTACCATGGTGATGAAGATTTCGATCCGAGGTCGGATCTTTCCCAAGGGAGGGGAGATGATGCGGAGCATCCTATGGTCATCCCCATGGACCTACCATCGTCTCACCAAGTGCTAAGAGGACCTATGACACAAGCATTAGCTAGAGCTCTCGAGACCGAGGTGACTTCCTTCCTTAGTGATATCACATATGATCCACTCGAGACATGGCTACTACCTAAGTCCGGAATGTTGTGCATGATTAGGTACCAAGAGGACCCTCCCAAAGATGCACGTGAAGACGGACAAGTCCCTAACTTCATAGATGAAGAGAAACAGCGGAAGGAGTCAAGAACAACTCCTAGGACCCGGACATCCGCCCATGAGTGACCGAATCTTGTTGGTTTGAGTGATTCTCCCGTGTTTTCCCTCATGATTTCTCCTTGTGTTCTTCGTGTTCATCGCGGAATCCGCTCCTTTCGTGAAATATCGGCCATCTAGGGTTCCACCCTACACCACAACCTCGTTACCAAACTTGAATTGAATGTATTGGCTTTGAGCACATAAAAGACTTGTATGTGCATGATCCTACTTTTGCTAGTCCACATGCCAAATGTTTGATGCATACATCTTGTGAAAGCTATTGCATCAAATATGATTATATTATGAGATCTAACAAACTATGCGTCCCTGAGTCTTCTCTTCATTTGTTACTTTTGCAAGAATCTCATGCAGGAGGACTAATGGGACACTTTGGATGTGACAAGACATTTGCTATGCTCTCCAAGAACTTTTTTGGCCCAAGATGTTCCGCGACGTCTCACGCTTCACCAACCGATGCTCTACATGTCGCAAAGCTAAGTCTAAAGCTCAATCTCATGGCCTTTATATGCCACTTCCTATTCCATATCACCCATGGGAAGATGTTAGTAGGGATTGCCTAGAACTAGAAATGGCAAAGATTCCGTGTTTGTTGTTGTGGACTGATTCTATAAGATGGCACATTTCATTCCATGCAATAAGATGGAGGATGCTTCACATGTTGCAAATCTCTTTTGTAGGGAAATATTGCGTCTCCATGAAGTGCCTATGACGATTCTGTTGGATTGTGTCGGCGTTCTGGGAACGGGGTCCCCAGACTTGCCTGCATGCGGCCCATGGCGTGGCTTTGCTGGCAGGCCTGTACGTCCCATCTTCATCAACAAGGAATCAAGACCCTCGCGAGGGGCCAAGCCTCGCGAGGCGAACGACACAAGACCTCCTCAGGAGCAGCCTCGCCAGGCTGGCTCATGAGGGGCGGAGACCTCAAGGTCGGGCAAACCTCGCGAGGTTCTCATGACGTGAGCCATCACGATTGAGACCACGCGGGCGCCAGCGCGCAGCATCCTTGTTTTCTCTTTGGTGCTAAGGGGGCAAGCGCAGGCGTGGAGTACCGAGGCATCAAGCAAAGGTTTCCATATTGGTGCAATGAGACCAAGACCAGAAGGACAGCAAGACGGAGGTAACCATGGAGCCCAGGACAGCGTCACTGCCAGAACCTTTGGCAGGCGAAGACCACCTTTTGTCAGGATAGCTTGTACTAGTTGTCCCCTTTCAAATTGGCCATTGTTGGCTCCCTTCCCGCTCAATATTTGGGGAGAGGACCAGGGCCTCTATAAATAGGACTAGCCACCACCATAGGAGGAGGATCGAGGTCATCCCCAGCTACACAAGTGCACCAAGCACAGCAACACCTCAACCTCAGGAGGTTGTTCTTCCCCTTGTACTATTCATCCTCAGCCTAAGAGGCAATCCACCACCACCACACTGGAGTAGGGTATTACACCACATCTGTGGCCCGAACCAGTATAAATCTTGTGTCCTTTGTGTTGTGAGTTCGTCGAGTTAGTTCATGAGATATAGGCTAAGTAGGACGCAGATCGATAGGGGGGAGATCTTCGCACCCACCCTAGTGTTCGAACCTTAAGGGTTTTGCCAGAACCCGTGATCCGACATTTGGCGCACCAGGTAGGGGTGCGCCAGAGTCTTCCTTCCGTCAGCTCGCGCTCCACCATCTTCACGCCCGCTCCCCATGGCCGACGCCCCTCCAGCTGGATCTACCGGTGCCCATGGCGGCGCTCGGGGGCTCCGAGCCCTAGCCCTCGCCTTGCGACAGGTGCAGTGGCCACCCAAGTTCAAGCCGGAGATGCCGCCACGCTACGACAGTGCAGCGGACCCGTCGTCTTTCCTGTTGGCGTACGAGGAGGCCGTCCTGGAAGCCGGGGGCGACGACAAGGTCATGGCCAACTGGTTCTCGGTGGCCCTTGCAGGCGTGCCGCGCGCCTGGCTCCTCACTTGCCAGAGTCTTCTGTCACCACCTGGGAGGAGCTGCGCGACCTCTTCGTCACATGCTTCGGGGAACCGGCGGCCCCCGTCGTCGCAGCTCTTCTCGGCGGTTCGCAAGCACCACCCTCAGATCGGCACCTCAAGTCATACCTTCGCCAGATCGGCATCGCTTCCAAGCGCCCGGGGGCTCCGCCCGGCTGGGCCGCGCCTGAGGCCAACCTCACCTTCAACTCGGAGGACCATCCCGCCTCCATCGTTGGTTCGAGTGCACTCCCAATGCTGTGCGCACCCACCATCTGCCACGTATCCATCACCAAGACGCTCATCGACGGCGGCGCCGGCCTCAATGTGCTCTCTGTCGAGGCCTTCAGCCTCCTTCACGTACCGTTCGAGCGACTCCACCCAAGCAAGCCCCTCTCCGGAGTTGGCGGGGGCCTCGCCTGCTCCCTGGGGCAGATCCGCCTCCCCGTGACCTTCCACACGTGTGACAGCTACCGCACCGAGCTCATCGACTTCGACATCGCCTGCATTGGCCTTCCATACAATGCCATCCTCGGGTACCCAGCTTTGGCCCAATTCATGGTAGCAACACATCCTACATACAATCTCATGAAGATGCCGGGGACCCAGGGCGTCCTCACCATCAAGGGGGCGCCAAGGAGGCCCTGGCGATGCTCAAGCTCGCCATCAAGGCCGCCGCAGCAGCGCGACCCACCGACGCAGATACATCCAAGGCCAAGGGAGCCATACCAACCAAGAAGAAGCAATTCTTCACTCAGGCCAAGGCAGAAACCAAGCAAGTGTTGTTCGAGGAGGACGGGTCCTTAGGGGCAACCTTTACCATAGGCGCCAACCTCGAGCCCGCTTAGGAGGAGGCGCTAGTGAAGTTTTTGCGTGCAAACAAGGAAGTATTCGCCTGGGAGCCTGACCAGCTGGTAGGGGTCCCAAGAGAGGTACTAGAGCACCACCTGAAGGTGTGCCCCAACGTATGCCCTATGAAGCAGAAGGCAAGGCGGCAGTCCATGGAGAAGCAAGCTTTCATCATCCAAGAAACTCGCAAGTTGGAGGCCGTGGGTGTCATTCGCGAGGTTCGTTACCCCAAGTGGCTGGCAAACCCCGTCGTCGTACCCAAGAAAGGCGGGAAGGAGCGGATGTGCATCGACTTCACCAACCTCAACAAGGCCTGCCCCCAAGATCCATTCCCGCTTCCCCGCATCGACCAGATCATCGACTCCCCTGCCGACTGCGATCTTCTACGCTTCCTGGATGCGTTCTTAGGATATCACCAGATCAAGATGGCGGTAGAAGATGTGGAGAAGATGGCCTTCCCGACCCTGTGTGGGGTGTACTGCTACACCTGCATGCCGTTCGAACTGTGCAACATGGGCGCAACCTTCCAGCGACTCATGCACATCGCCTTAGGGCGGTAGCTCGGGAGAAACGCTGAAGCCTACGCCGATGACATCATGGTGAAGTCTCGGGAGGCGGAGACCTTGATCCGAGACCTAGAGGAGACCTTTGAAAGCCTTCGCCAGGTGGACTTGGGGCTCAATTCGGAGAAATGCGTGTTTGGCGTCCCTTCCGGCAAGCTGCTGGGTTTCTTGGTGTCCCACAGGGGGATCGAGGCCAACCCAGAAAAGGTGAAGGCCATTGAAGACATGAGTCCATCACAGACCCTCAAGGAAATACAGAAGCTGGCTGGTCGGGTGACTGCATTGGGGCGCTTCATCTCCAAGCTGGGAGAGCGCGCCCTACCCTTCTTCATGCTGATGAAAAAGAAGGGCCCGTTCTAGTGGACCCCGGAGGCCGATCAAGCTTTCCAAGACCTCAAGAGATACCCGACCAGCCCTCTAGTAATGGTGGCCCCATGACCTCGTGAGCCACTAGTGCTCTACCTGGCTGCCACTCCATACTCAGCCAGCGCGGACGTGGTGGCGGCGGGAAGAACACCAAGCCAAGGGCGCATCGCGCCGTGCCACGCCTCCAGCAGAAACGACGAAAGACCAGAAGGGCGCCGTGAGGGCTGAAGCAACAGCAGTAGAGGGTCAGGCTCGGTAGGACGACGCCCCCGAATCCGTGAAGACTTCGGCAAGCGACCAAGCATCGGGGGCTCTTCCCCCTTAGGAGACTCCTCAGCTCCCAGAAGACGCCAACCTCGTCATCACACCAACCCTCGTCGAGCACCCGGTATACTTGTCAGCATGGTGTTGAGGGACGCAAGAGCGCGATACCCCATGCCTCAGAAGCTCCTACTCGCACTCCTAGTTGCCTCGCGAAAGTTCCGGCACTACTTCCAGGGATACCCCATCAAAGTCGTCTTAGCTTACCCATTGGAGAGAGTTCTCAGGAGCCCCAACTCTGCCGGAAGAGTTGATGAATGGAACATCAAGTTGCAAGCATTCCAGCTGGAGTTCAGTACCACCAGGGTCATCAAGGGGGCCGCGCTCGTTTATTTCGTGGCAGAGTGGACAGATGCCCCAACGTTTGAAGAATGCGAGGACCGGTCCCTCTCGCTGGGAAGCAAGGCACCTGACGGCTGGGTCATGTATTTGGATTGCGCCTTCGTGCATCAGGGCGCGGGGGCTGGAGCTGTACTCATCTCGCCCACTCAGGACAAGCTCTAGTATGCCATGCAGCTCTGCTTCCAGCAGGGCGAGAAGGTCTCAAAACATTGCAGAATACGAGGGCCTCAAAGCTGGCCTGAAGGCTGCAGCAGCGCTAGGGGTAAAGCATCTCACCATCAGGGGCGACTCACAGCTCCTCGTCAACTTCTCCAACAAGGTATACGAGCCCAAGGACGAGGACATGGAAGCATAGCTCACGGAGGTGCGCAAGATGGAGAAGAAATTTCTGGGCCTGGAATTGCAGCACGTGCCCCGAGGCACCAACAAGGAAGCAGACGACATCGCCAGAAGAGCATCCAAGCGACAGCCCCAGGAGCCTAGCATTTTCGAGGAGCGGCTCTTCAAGCCATCAGCAATGTCGCCGCTTTCGAGAGCAACTCGGCCTCGGGAGGAACTCCCATAGCTGTCAGCCTCAGGAGCCCTAGCCTGCGGCCCGACCTCAGGAGAACGCCTACTCCTGGCGCTCGAGCCCCAAGAGAGATGCTGGACCAAGGAATTCAAGGAATACCTGATACAAGGGGTGCTGCTAGAGAAGGAGGAGGATGCGGAGCACGTGGCCCGTTAGGCCACGACATACTACATCCAGGACGGTGAATTATACAAAAAGCGACCAAATGACATGACACTACGTTGCATCTCCAGGGTATAGGGGAAAGAGCTGATAGCTGACATACACAGCGGAGATTGTGGGCACCACTCATCGTCGCGAACCCTCGTCGGCAAGGCATTCCGAAGTGGATCTACTGGCCTACAATGCTCAACGACACGGCCGAGCTGGTGAAGTCCTACGAGGCCTGGCAATTCCACGCCAAGCAGATCCATCAGCCAGCTCAGGGCCTCCAGACCATTCCACTCTCATGGCCGTTCGTGGTCTGGGGGCTGGATATTCTGGGCCCGTTCCCTCGGGCGCCTGGGGGCTATCGATACCTCTACGTTGCCATCGACATGTTCACCAAGTGGCCAGAGGTTGAAGCCGTCCGCGCCATCCCAGCCGGCTCTGCAGTCAAGTTCATCAAGGGCTTCGTGAGCCGCTTTGGGATCCTCAACCGCATCATCACCGATAACGGCTCGCAGTTCACTAGTAATCTCTTTAAGTCATATTGTGCTAACCTTGGAACGCAGATCTGCTACGCCTCAGTAGCACACCCCAGGAGCAACGGCCAGGCCGAACGCACCAACGCGGAGGTCCTGGAGGGCCTCAAGACCAGGACCATCAAGAAAAAGCTCGAGGCCTGCGGCAGGGGCTAGCACGGCGAGCTCCTATTTGTGTTGTGGTCGATCCGCACCACCGCCACCAAGCCAACGGGCGAAACCCCGTTCTTCCTTGTCTATGGAGCAGAAGCAGTCCTCCCTCACGAGGTCGAGCATCGCTCCGCATGGGTCCTGGCGTTTGATGAGATGGAGCAGGACCCCATCCGGGGGTTGGACCTCGTGCTGCGGGAGGAGCAACGCTGAGGGAGTCCTGGATTAGGGGGTCTCCGGACAGCCGGACTATATCCTTTGGCCGGACTGTTAGACTATGAAGATACAAGATTGAAGACTTTGTCTTGTGTCCGGATGGGACTTCACTTAGCGTAGAAGGCAAGCTAGGCAATACTGATATGTATATCTCCTCCTTTATAACCGACCTTGTGCAACCCTAGCCCCCTCCGGTGTCTATATAAACCGGAGGGTTTTAGTGCATAGGACAACAACAATCATACCATAGGCTAGCTTCTAGGGTTTAGCCTCTTTGATCTCGTGGTAGATCGATTCTTGTACTATTCATATTATCAAGAACAATCAAGCAGGATGTAGGGTATTACCTCCATCAAGAGGGCCTGAACCTGGGTAAACATCGTGTCCCCTGCCTCCTGTTAACATCCGCCTAGACGCACAGTTCGGGACCCCCTACCCGAGATCTGCCGGTTTTGACACCGACATTGATGCTTTCATTGAGAGTTCCACTGTGCCATCACCGTAAGGAAGGATGCCTCGTCTCGTTGTTGAAAACAACATTACCACCGGGGGAGCCCTGGCTGTCGGCCAAACTCTCCGGCTTGGCAGTTTCATCATGACCGCCCATTCGGCTGCTGCACCGACGGTGACTTCTCGGGTCATCGAAAATAGCCTCCACGTCGGCTCAGAATTTTCCGAGCAGATGGATCCAATGGAGCTCTCATCCCTAAACGAGCTCTTGGATTGCATCGCCGCCTTGGGAGTCGCTACGGGCTATGATCGGATTGGGCTTAAACCCGATCAAAGGGAGATTAACTCTCCACCGGTCACCCATCATATTATGGTGGTGGAGGAACAATGCGGCGATTCTTCCTCTATCTTGAGGACTAACTATGTCCGGATTCCTGAGCTCTCCGAGCCGCATACCCGTTTACGGGAGGACTTCACCCAAGCCCTGAACCTAGAGTCAGGCGGCGGGCCAGACTTATCGGGCAACATCCCGAAACCCGAACTTCCAAGATTGGAAACTCCTCGGCCCCTGGGTCTTAGATCGGGTACGGGTTCTGTAACACCCTCGATGCGACTATAGCTCCCACGTGTCGAGCACGACTTAGAGACATAATCGCATTGAAGGCATATGTCGCAAGTTAGGCAATCTTCACAACATCCCATGTAATATGATAATAAAAGGGGAGATAACATAGTTGGCTTACACTCACCACGTCAATCAAGTACATAAATAACACTACATCATCCAAACACTCATGGCCCGACTACGGCGCCAAAATAAAAGAGAACCCAACATGCGACACTGTCCCAATCACCCCCAACTGGGCACCACTACTGATCATCGGGAAAGGAAACATAGTAACGTTGAGAGTCTTCATCGAACTCCCACTTGAGCTTGTACGCGTCTGCTGGAGCGGAATCATCAGGCCCTGCATCTGGTGTAATAGTAATCTATGATCCACAGGGACTCAGCAATCTCGCACCCTCGCGATCAAGACTATTTAAGCTTATAGGTAAGGCAAGTTAAATATATGTGGAGCTGCAGCAAGCGACTAGCAAGTATGGTGGCTATCTTATTCGCAAAAAGAGAGCGAGAAGAGGAGGCAAAGCGCGAGCATGAAACTAGAGAGCAACCTGCGCAAACATTACTCCAACACCGTGTCCACTTCCCGGACTCCGTCGAGAAGAGGCCATCACGGAAACACAATCAGTTGATTCATTTTAATTAAGTTAAGGTTCAAGTTATCTACAACCGGACATTAACAAATTCCCATCCGCCCATAACCGCGGACACGGCTTTCGAAAGTTCAATCCCTGCAGGGGAGTCCCAACTTAGCCCATGACAAGCTCTCACGGTCAACGAAGGAATAGACCTCCTCCCAAGACGTTCCGATCAGACTCGGTATCTCGGTAACTCAAGACACTTCGACAGGTTAAAACAAGACCAGCAACACCGCCCGAATTTGCCGACAAATCCCGATAGGAGCTGCACATATCTCTTTCTCAGGGCACACTCAGATAAGCAATCCGTACAACTAAAACCAGCCCTCAAGTTTCCCCAAGGTGGCGCTGCAAGGGGCTCTAGTTTGGACCAACACTCAGAGGAGCACTGGCCCGGGGGGGTTAAAATAAGATGACCCTTGAGTCTGCAGAACCCAAGGGAAAGAAAAGGCTAGGTGGCGAATGGTAAAACCAATTTTGGGCATTGCTAGAAAAGCTTTAATCAAGGCGAAATATCAAGGGGTTCCTATTATAACCCAACCGCGTAAGGGACGCAAAATCCAGGAACATAACACCGATATGACGGAAACTAGGGCTGCAAGAGTGGAACAAAACACTAGGCGAGAGGCCGAGCCTTCCACCCTTTACCAATTATATAGATGCATTAAGATAACATGGCAATATAATGATATCCCAACAAGTAAATAAATGTTCCAACAAGGAACGGCCTCCAATCTTCACCTGCAACTAGCAACGCTATAAGAGGGGTTGAGCAAAGCGGTAACATAGCCAATCAACGGTTTGCTAGGACATGGTGGGTTAGAGGTTTTACATGGCAATTTGGGAGGCTGACAAGCAAATGGTAGGCATCGTAGCATTGGCATAGCAAAGAGCGAGCAAACTAGCATAGCAAAGATAGTAGTGATTTCGAGGGTATGATCATCTTGCGTGCACAGTTGTCAGAGTTGACTGGATCCTCACAAGCAAACTCAACGGGCTCCTCCGCAGCGAACTCGTCTCCCAGCTCTACCCAAACAAGACAAACAAGCAACAAGGACACGATCAACCACGTGCAAGGATCAAGCGATATGATGCAATGATGACATGCTATGCGGGATGCGATGCGGGATGCAAAATGCAAGACATGACAGGAAATGCATGAACCTGGCCTCAACTTGGAATTCCAAGGGTTCCACTGGAAAGATGGGATGAAATCGCTTGAAAAAGATATAAAGAACGCCGGAATCGGAGTTACGGTTTGGAAATGGAAAGCGTTTCAAAAATGACACCGGTCTGCGATTTACAGCAAGTAGGCATCTAAATGCAACAAAATGAACATGCTACAACACCCAAACATGACAAAAAAATACATGGCAGGGATGTACACAAGATGCTTAACAAAAGTCTAGCACTTATCTACGGCCAATTCATCCATTAAGAGGTTCAAACAAGTATGTCAAAAACGCAAATGCAAAACAGATTTGAGACTTAGTGAAATTAACACTTGTCTGAAATTTCAGATCATGAAGCCCTCCTCGGAGCAGCAAAACAATATGATACATGACCTGATTAAGACAAGTAAGAACATGGCATGGAGCTACTCAACAAGCTTAACAAAAGACCCAAAGTGACCTGGGCCAAAAGGGTTCACAAAAAATACTAACGGGCACACAAACATAGCTAAAACACAATCAGTTTTCAGACTTGGTGAAAACTGAGACATGCTGAAATATAACTCACGAAGGGATGTAAACGAGCTCGATGCACTCACTACGGTGCAAGTCATGGAAAGGCAAGCATACATCCATTAAGAAGGCACAAAATTCTAGCTAGACATGGCAAGAACAATGGCATAGCATGCACGGATCAACTACAATAGCATCGGCAAAATCGCAAACGAGTTGACGATCTGCCCAGATTCACCACAAAGCAAAAGTAGAACTCGATTGACTCAAGCTAGGGTGCTCCATAATTGAAAGTAAAGACATGGATGGATAGAGCATAACATGATTAACAAAACTCCTTTACTGATCATCCTCAAAAGAGGCACGGATCACTAGGAAACAAGCTGAACATATGGCATCATGAACTAAATAATCCCAGACTTAGTGAAAAACTACCAAGTCCCTGAAAACAGATTTACCGGGTGCCTCACTTTGCAAGCTTGCACAAGTCACCACACACATCACAAAAATGCATGGGTTGCACCTCTGGAAAGATAACGAAACCCTTAACAAAACGTATAAAGGACTCACATGCATAGCATGCACACAATAATCATGGCAAAAATGACAAAAGTCTAAGATGAACTAGCAGATCTGACAAATAACTCACGAAGCCTCCTTCTAACAGCATTTCGGGCATCAAGATGAACTCAGATGAAAAAGATGCAATTGAATGAAATGATGTACTCGTCGGGGCGAACATTTTGATATACTATATGCCCAAATCGGAGCTACGGATGTGGAGATACGGCAGGTGAAAATAGGCATAAAAAATTAGGGTTTGGAGGGAAAAGTCAACCGAGTGGAGTGGATCTCAGATCTGGATCGCACGCGGAACGAAGTTCGCCGGAACACTGTTCACCGCCGGAAGTCGAGGTCGCCGGAGCTTCGAGGGGAGGAGAGGCCGGCCGGTGAGGAAGTGGGCGGAGCGGCGGAGGTCGGCGCCGGAGTTGGGGCGCCGGCTCGCGGGTGCGCGCGGTGGCCGGACCTTGCGTCGGCGAGGCACGCGACGC
>NC_057803.1:315622472-315631861 GCF_018294505.1 Triticum aestivum
CCACGTGGCGGTGGTGGGAGGCGTCCGGACATGTCCGTCGGTGGGCGCTTTGTCCGGCGGCGCGCGGAGGAAGGAGAGACTAGGGTTAGGGGTGGATTGCACCGCGAATTTTTGGAGGGGGGGGTGTATATATAGGCATAGGGGGAGCTAGGAGAGTCCAAATGAGGTGCGGTTTTCGGCCACGCGATCGTGATCGAACGCTCTAGGACATGGAGCAGATTTTGGTGGGTTTTGGGCCAAATTGGAGGGGTGTTGGGCTGCAACACACACGAGGCCTTTTCGGTCCCTCGGTTAACCGCTGGAGTACCAAACGAAGTCCAAATGACACGAAACTTGATAGGCGGTCTACTGGTAGTAAACCAAGGCCGTGTGGCAAGTCTCGGTCCAATCCGGAAATGTTTAATCCCCACACACGAAAGAAAGCTAGAAATGACCACCGGAGGAGAACGAAGCGCCGGAATGCAAAACGGACAATGGGGAAAATGCTCGAATGCATGAGATGAACACGTATGCAAATGCAATGCACATGAAGACATGATATGAGATGCATGACAACGAAAACAACACACGGAGACAAAGACCCGAACCCGAGAAATAAATATAACTTAACACCGGAGACGTCAAGAGTTGGAGTACAAATAGGGAAAGTAACATCCGGGGTGTTACAACACTCCACCACTACGAAAGGATCTCGTCCCGAGATCTAGGACTGAAAGAACATCGGGTACTCAGAACGGAGGTGATCCTCGCGTTCCCAGGTAGCATCACGGTCGGAATGGTGTGACCACTTGACTTTGAGAAATTTGATTGACTTGTTGCGAGTCTTGCGTTCAGTCTCTTCAAGAATAGCAACTGGGTGCTCACGATAAGAGAGATCTTCTTGGAGCTCAATGTCCTCGAAGTTGATAGTGCAATCAGGAGTCTTGAAGCACTTTCGAAGCTGAGAGACATGGAACACATCATGAACATTTGCAAAGTTTGAAGGAAGCTCGAGTTGATAGGCGAGGTCGCCTCTCTTGTTGACAATCTTGAAAGGTCCCACGTATCTAGGGGCAAGCTTCCCTTTGATACCAAAGCGACGAGTACCTTTCATAGGAGAGACGCGGAGGTAAACATGATCTCCGATCTCGAAAGCCAAATCACGGTGCTTACTATCATAGTAGCTCTTCTGGCGGGATTGGGCTGCTTTGAGGTTATCTCGGATGACTTTGCACATTTCTTCTGCTTCTATGATTAAGTCATTACCCAAAAGCTGACGTTCACCGGTTTCAGACCAGTTGAGAGGGGTACGACACTTCCTGCCATACAGAATTTCAAATGGGGCCTTGCCCGAACTTGCTTGAAAACTATTGTTGTAGGAGAATTCAACATAAGGAATACAATCCTCCCACTTCATACCGAAGGAGATCACACAAGCCCTGAGCATATCCTCAAGAATCTGGTTGACACGCTCGACTTGACCGCTTGTTTGAGGATGGAAAGCAGTGCTGAAGCGGATGTTAGTGCCCATGGCCTTCTGAAAAGAATCCCAAAACTTGGAGGTAAAGATGCTGCCACGGTCTGAAGATATCACTTGAGGAATACTGTGCAGAGATACAATGTGAGAGGTATAGAGTTCTGCCAATTGAGCTGCAGTGATCGACTCTTTGATAGGCAGAAAGAGAGCCACTTTGGTGAGTTTGTCGATGACAACGAATATAGCATCAGTGCCATGCTTGGACTTTGGAAACCCAGTCACGAAGTCCATTTCAATGTGGTCAAACTTCCATTCTGGAATGGCAAGAGGTTGGAGGAAACCTGCTGGCCTTTGGTGTTCTGCCTTCACTCTTCTGCAGACATCACATTCATTCACGAATTGAGTGATCTCGCGCTTCATTCGAGTCCACCAATAAGCTTGCTTAAGGTCCTGATACATCTTCGTACTCCCAGGGTGGATGGAGAGGAGAGAATTGTGAGCCTCGTTCATGATCACTTTACGGAGGTCACCTTTGGGCACAACAATACGATCCTCGAAGAAGAGAGTGTCCTTGTCATCAAGGCGGTAGCACTTGTACTTGGACTGACTCTTGGCAATCCCAATCTTCACCTTTTTCACCATAGCATCAAGAAGCTGGGCTTAGCGAATCTGGTCTTCTAAGGTAGGAGAGACTTGAAGGTTGGCGAGGAAACCTTGAGGAACAACTTGCAGATTAAGTTTGCGGAAAGCTTCACAAAGCTCGGGTTGATAAGGCTTGAGAATAAGACTGTTGCAGTAAGCCTTTCTGCTCAAAGCGTCAACGATCACATTGGCCTTGCCTGGAGTATACTCGATACTCAGATTATACTCTTGAATCATTTCGACCCATCGAG
This sequence comes from Triticum aestivum, assembly GCF_018294505.1. NCBI lineage: Eukaryota > Viridiplantae > Streptophyta > Magnoliopsida > Poales > Poaceae > Triticum > Triticum aestivum. The sequence goes on from NC_057803.1 coordinate 315,624,822, forward strand.
TTTGCCTGAGGTTGAGATTAGGCTGAGTGAAGATGTACTTGAGACTCTTGTGATCAGTGAAAATATCCACTTTTCTTCCCAATAGAAGATGTCTCCAAGTCAAAAGAGCATGCACAACTGCCGCCAACTCGAGATCATGAGTGGGGTAGTTCTTCTCATTAGGCTTCAACTGGCGAGATGTATAAGCAACAACTTTCTTCTCTTGCATCAATACTGCACCGAGACCTTGGAGAGAGGCATCACAAAAGACCTCGTACGGCTTGGATTCATCAGGTGGAGTCAGAACTGAGCAGTGATCAACTTCTCTTTCAAAGTGTTGAAAGCAATATCACACTCCGGAGACCAAACGTACTTGACGTGCTTCTGAAGAAGATTTGAGAGAGGCTTCGCGATCTTAGAAAAGTTTTCAACGAATCTTCGGCAATAGCTTGCGAGACCGAGAAAACTGCGGAGTTGCTTCACGTTCTGAGGAGGTTCCCAATTCACAATTGCAGACACCTTCTCAGGATTCACGGCAATGCCCTTGGCAGAGATGATATGACCAAGATAAAGAACCTCATCGAGCCAAAATTCACACTTGGAGAACTTGGCATAGAACTGATGTTCCCTGAGCTTATCAAGAACCAAACGCAAGTGCTTGGCATGATCTTCCTTGTTCTTCGAGAAAACCAGAATGTCGTCGAGATAGACCAAAACGAAGTCATTGGTGTAGGCATTGAAGATGAAGTTCATCATGCGATAGAACGTCGGAGGAGCGTTGGCGAGGCCAAAAGACATGACAGTGTATTCATATGAACCAAAGCTTGTTCTGAATGCTGTCTTGGGGATATCTTCTTCACGAATGCGAATCTGGTGATAACCCATACGGAGATCAAGCTTGGAGAATACTTGAGCACCTTTGAGTTGTTCGAACAGCTCACTGATGTTGGGAAGTGGGTATTTGTTCTTGATGGTCTTCTTATTCACTGGATGGTAATCAACACAAAGTCGGTCCGTTCCATCCTTCTTCTTCACAAAAAGAACACCACAACCCCACGGAGAATAACTAGGCCGGATGAGACCCATTCTTTCTTGCTCATCGAGTTGCTTCTTCAGCTCCTTCAACTCTTCAGGTCCGAGCTTGTAAGGATGCTTGCACACAGGTTCTGTGCCAGGATCAAGTTAAATAACGAATTCAAATGTCCAGTGCAGAGGCATTCCTGGAAGCTCTTCTGGAAAGACGTCTTGATATTCGCAAACGACTGGAATTTGAGAGATGGCATCCAATTCACCCTTCTCATTGAGAGAAAATAGACGGATAGTATTATCCCGAGCGGCAAAGACAATTACATACTCAGACGAATGGGTCAATTGAATCTGCCTGGCTACACAATCAAGCTGAGCCTTGTGCTTAGAAAGCCAATCCATTCCGAGAATAAGATCAATATCCGAGTCACCAAGAACATTTGGAGATGACAAGAACTTATAGTCACCCAAAGTGATAGTAACATCCGGAACGCATACTCGAGATGTCATTTGACGGGCCGGAGAGACGATAGCCAACGGCTTCGGCAACACTTGAGTAACAAAATGATGCTTAGATGCAAAAGGTCTCGAGATGAAACAATGCGATGCACCAGTGTCAAAAAGAACTTTTGCAGGAATATCATTAACATGAAGGTTACCCATGATCACATCTGACGAGTCCTCTGCCTGAGCTGCATTCATCAAATTGACCTTGGCATGCTTGGGGTTATGCTTGACCACAGCTGTACTTGCCGATCTGACAGGAGGAGGAGGAAGACGCCTCTGGTTGAAACACTTGTTGGCATAGTGACCCTTCTGTTGGCACTTGTTGCACGTGACCTCTGAAAGCGGACGGTGATACGGAGCACTCGATCTTGGAGCTTGAGACGAAGTCTTGTTCTGAAAGCCAGGGTTGGGTGGGTGGGAAGAACCACTGCCACCTTTACTCTTCTGCTGATACGGCTGACGGAACGAAGGAGGAGGAAGCCAAAACTTCTGCTGCTTGGCCACTTGAGTAGAGGAAGAAGGAGTAACATCTCTGACTCGCTTCCTGGAAGCATCACACCTCAACTGAGCAGCCTCTTGCTTCAGTGCCATGTTGTAGAACTCATCGTACCTCAAGGGCTCAAAGAGGACAAGAGCGAGCTGAATATCCTCTCTGAGACCACCCCCGAACTGATATATCATGCTCTTCTCATCAGGGACGTCCTGCTTGGCAAAGCGGGCAAGCTTCTGGAACAACTTGTTGTAGTCATAGACAGACAAAGAGCCTTGCTTCAGATTGCGGAATTCCTCACGCTTGCTTTCAACCACGCTCTGCGGAATATGATGAGCTCGGAAATCTCGACGGAAATCATCCCAAGTGATAACACGTCCACCTCTGGAATCCTTGTACTGCTGGAACCATTCTGCAACATGACCTTTGAGTTGGAAGGAAGCGAACTTGACAAAGTCCTCAGGCCTGACGTTACTGCACTCGAAATGCTTGCACAGATCCACAAGCCAATCGTCAGCATCGGTTGCCTCAACACAATTGCTGAAAGTCTTTGGCCCATTAGCAAGGAACTGGTTGAGTGTAGCAAAGTGACTCTGATTACTGCCTTGATTCCCTTGACTGCCTTGATTGCGCTCTTGAAGAATTTGCATGATCAGCTGTGTGTTTGCATTGGTCGCGGCCATCACAGCTTGCCATGCCTCTTGAGGAGGTGGAGGTGGTGGCGGATCAGGATTTGGAGTCATGCGCGTTGGAGGAGCCATCCTGAAGAGGTTGACCACCATTAGCACATTGACAGATAATATTGAAGCTGAATCCAACGGAATGAAAATTGCAACATATAGTCTTCACATCTGAACAAAATGAACGAATGCATTCCTCTTGAAATGGTCACATATCCATAAGTTGAGAAGCCACGTAGAATTAAGGTAGAGAAATAGACCAACAAGGTACGGATCAAGAACGAATAATCGGTAAGAAATCCCAATCTCAAACCAATATCCGTGGAAGAAAAAACTAGAGCTACTAGAATTCCCACCTATGAAACTCCGGAACTTTTGCGGTTATGCAATCAGGTGTTGGGGATACAGGGGAAGCATAATATCTCACCCAAACTAGCAAATCCTACATCCAGCTGTATCCATCCTTCAACACATAACCAAGAAACCTTCGGAAACCATCTACCTCAACCTTCGAAAAGCATCCGTTATACAAGTTATGGCGATACTCCCGAACTCCCGCCCCAGTACTGGGTGGCATCGAGGTTATCTCACCAACGAACTGCATAAAAGAGATTTTCGATGTCGGCGTACTAAACTCAGGTATTCCAGAACTGCAACGATAAAATTATGATGACAACACCTCAGAGCTCAACTCCCTGGGCCACTTCCACTAAACCCCTGACAGGAGGCACCAAGACAATGTTCTCATCATAAAACCATCAGAACGATTCCAAGATACCCGCGTGATCCTAAATTTTTTTTAGTGAAATTTGAGAAGAGAAGAGTCAAAACTCTACGTCAGGATGCCTTACCAGAGCGATGAGGAGACTGGGAAGTAAAAATAATTCCTAAACTCTCCGATATATAATTCCTAAAAGACTCAAAACATTTTTCTAGACACAACTCGTCCGCTAATAACGATCAAGCAATGGGGCTCCTAAGGTCGGGGAAGGCTCTGATTACCAACTTGTAACACCCTCGATGCGACTATAACTCCCACGTGTCGAGGCACGGCTTAGAGACATAATCACATTGAAGGCATATGTCGCAAGTTAGGCAATCTTCACAACATCCCATGTAATATGATAATAAAAGGGGAGATAACATAGTTGGCTTACACTCGCCATGTCAATCAAGTACATAAATAACATTACATCATCCAAACACTCATGGCCCGACTACGGCACCAAAATAAAAGAGAACCCAACATGCGACACGGTCCCAATCACCCCCAACTGGGCACCACTAATGATCATCGGGAAAGGAAACATAGTAACGTTGAGAGTCTTCGTCGAACTCCCACTTGAGCTCGTACGCGTCTGCTGGAGCGGAATCATCAGGCCCTGCATCTGGTGTAATAGTAATCTGTGAGCCACATGGACTCAGCAATCTCGCACCCTCGCGATCAAGACTATTTAAGCTTATAGGTAAGGCAAGGTAAATATATGTGGAGCTGCAGCAAGCGACTAGCAAGTATGGTGGCTATCTTATTCGCAAAAAGAGAGCGAGAAGAGGAGGCAAAGCACGAGCGTGAAACTAGAGAGCAACCTGCGCAAACATTACTCCAACACCGTGTCCACTTCCTGGACTCCGTCGAGAAGAGGCCATCACGGAAACACACTCAGTTGATTCATTTTAATTAAGTTAAGGTTCAAGTTATCTACAACTGGACATTAACAAATTCCCATCCGCCCATAACCGCGGGCACGGCTTTCGAAAGTTCAATCCCTGCAGGGGAGTCCCAACTTAGCCCATGACAAGCTCTCATGGTCAACGAAGGAATAGACCTCCTCCCAAGACGTTCCGATCAGACTCGGTATCTTGGTAACTCAAGACACTTCGACAGGTTAAAACAAGACCAGCAACACCGCCCGAATGTGCCGACAAATCCCGATAGGAGCTGCACATATCTCTTTCTCAGGGCACACTCAGATAAGCAATCCGTACAACTAAAACCAGCCCTCGAGTTTCCCCGAGGTGGCGCTGCAAGGGGCTCTAGTTTGGACCAACACTCAGAGGAGCACTGGCCCGGGGGGGTTAAAATAAGATGACCCTTGAGTCTGCAGAACCCAAGGGAAAGAAAAGGCTAGGTGGCAAATGGTAAAACCAATGTTGGGCATTGCTGGAAAAGCTTTGATCAAGGCGAAATATCAAGGGAACATAACACCGATATGACGAAAACTAGGGCGGCAAGAGTGGAACAAAACACTAGGCGAGAGGCCGAGCCTTCCACCCTTTACCAATTATATAGATGCATTAAGATAACATGGCAATATAATGATATCCCAACAAGTAAATAAATGTTCCAACAAGGAACGGCCTCCAATCTTCACCTGCAACTAGCAACGCTATAAGAGGGGCTGAGCAAAGCGGTAACATAGCCAATCAACGGTTTGCTAGGACATGATGGGTTAGAGGTTTTACATGGCAATTTGAGAGGCTGACAAGCAAATGGTAGGCATCGTAGCATTGGCATAGCAAAGAGCGAGCAAACTAGCATGGCAAAGATAGTAGTGATTTTGAGGGTATGATCATCTTGCCTGCACAGTTGTCAGAGTTGACTGGATCCTCACAAGCAAACTCAATGGGCTCCTTGGCAGCAAACTCATCTCCCAGCTCTACCCAAACAAGACAAACAAGCAACAAGGACACGATCAACCACGTGCAAGGATCAACCGATATGATGCAATGATGACATGCTATGTGGGATGCGATGCGGGATGCAAAATGCAAGACATGACAGGAAATGCATGAACCTGGCCTCAACTTGGAATTCCAAGGGTTCCACTGGAAAGGTGGGATGAAATCGCTTGAAAACGATATAAAGAACGCCGGAATCGGAGTTACGGTTTGGAAATGGCAAGCGTTTCAAAAATGACACCGGTCTGCGATTTACAGCAAGTAGGCATCTAAATGCAACAAAATGAACATGCTACAACACCCAAACATGACAAAAAAATACATGGCAGGGATGTACACAAGATGCTTAACAAAAGTCTAGCACTGAGCTACGGCCAATTCATCCATTAAGAGGTTCAAACAAGTATGTCAAAAACGCAAATGCAAAACAGATTTGAGACTTAGTGAAATTAACACTTGTCTGAAATTTCAGATCACGAAGCCCTCTTCGGAGCAGCAAAACAATATGATACATGACCTGATTAAGACAAGTAAGAACATGGCATGGAGCTACTCAACAAGCTTAACAAAAGACCCAAAGTGACCTGGGGCCAAAAGGGTTCACAAAATATACTAACGGGCACACAAACATAGCTAAAACACAATCAGTTTTCAGACATGGTGAAAACTGAGACATGCTGAAATATAACTCACGAAGGCATGTAAACGAGCTCGATGCACTCACTACGGTGCAAGTCATGGCAAGGCAAGCATACATTCATTAAGAAGGCACAAAATGCTAGCTAGACATGGCAAGAACAATGGCATAACATGCACGGATCAACTACAATAGCATCGGCAAAATCGCAAACGAGTTGACGATCTGCCCAGATTCACCACAAAGCAAAAGTAGAGCTCGATTGACTCAAGCTAGGGTGCTCCATAATTGAAAGTAAAGACATGGATGGATAGAGCATAACATGGTTAACAAAACTCCTTTACTGATCATCCTCAAAAGAGGCACGGATCACTAGGAAACAAGCTGAACATATGGCATCATGAACTAAATAATCCCAGACTTAGTGAAAAACTACTAAGTCCCTGAAAACAGATTTACCGGGTGCCTCACTTTGCAAGCTTTCACAAGTCACCACACACATCACAAAAATGCATGGGTTGCTCCTCTGGAAAGATAACAAACCCCTTAACAAAACATATAAAGGACTCACAGGCATAGCATGCACACAATAATCATGGCAAAAATGACAAAAGTCTAAGATGAACTAGCAGATCTGACAAATAACTCACGAAGCCTCCTTCTAACAGCATTTCGGGCATCAAGATGAACTCAAATGAAAACGATGCAATGGAAAGGAATGATGTACTCGTCGAGGCGAACATTTTGATATACTATATGCCCAAATCGGAGCTACGGATGCGGAGATACGGCCGGTCAAAGTAGGCATAAAAAATTAGGGTTTGGAGGGAAAAGTCAACCGAGTGGAGTGGATCTCAGATCTGGATCGCACGCGGAACGAGGTTCGCCGGAAACACTGTTCACCGCCGGAAGTCGAGGTCGCCGGAGCTTCGAGGGGAGGAGAGGCCGGCCGGTGAGGAAGTGGGCGGAGCGGCGGAGGTCGGCGCCGGAGTTGGGGCGTCGGCTCGCGGGTGCGCGCGGTGGCCGGACCTCGCGTCGGCGA
>NC_057803.1:315632146-315688129 GCF_018294505.1 Triticum aestivum
GCCGGCGTGCGGGGAAGCGGCGGCTGCCGGCGATGGAGCTCCGGGCGGGCGGAGGCTGGAGGCAGGCGGCGATGGGGACGAAGGCCCCGGGCGGCGGCGCGGTTCCACGGGCCGGGGAGGGCCGGCTATGGGCCCGAGCGGGCTCCCGGCGGCGGTGGAAGGCGCGGCCACTTAGGCTGCGCCACGTGGTGGTGGTGGGAGGCGTCCGGACATGTCCGTCGGTGGGCGCTTTGTCCGGCGGCGCGCGGAGGAAGGAGAGACTAGGGTTAGGGGTGGATTGCACCGCGAATTTTTGGAGGGGGGGTGTATATATAGGCATAGGGGGAGCTAGGAGAGTCCAAATGAGGTGCGGTTTTCGGCCACGCGATCGTGATCGAACGCTCTAGGAGATGGAGCACAGTTTGGTGGGTTTTGGGCCAAATTGGAGGGGTGTTGGGCTGCAACACACATGAGGCCTTTTCGGTCCCTCGGTTAACCGTTGGAGTACCAAACGAAGTCCAAATGACACGAAACTTGACTGGCGGTCTACCGGTAGTAAACCAAGGCCGCTTGGCAAGTCTCGATCCAATCCAAAAATGTTTAATCCCAACACACGAAAGAAAGCTAGAAATGACCACCGGAGGAGAACGAAGCGCCGGAATGCAAAACGGACAACGGGGAAAATGCTCGAATGCATGAGATGAACACGTATGCAAATGCAATGCACATGAAGACATGATATGAGATGCATGACAACAAAAACAACACACGGAGACAAAGACCCGAACCCGAGAATAAATATAACTTAACGCCGGAGACGGCAAGAGTTGGAGTACAAATAGGGAAAGTAACATCCGGGGTGTTACAGGTTCAGACTCAAAGCCACCCACCCACCCAAGCATAAACGATCTTTCCCACATCAGGCAAGCGCCCCAGGAAACAGTACATCATTATTGGGCCAGATTCCTCCTTGTGATGAACAAGGTTAAGGACTGTCGCGAGGAAGACGCAGTCTCATTTTTCTGCAATAATTGCACGGACAAGGGAATCCTTAACGCCATAAGTCGCCGTGACATATCACGCTTTGCCGACTTGGCATCCATAGTACGAAAGTACTGTGCGATGGAAAGCGCCTGGAAAACCGAAACGAAATTTTGGGATAATCCGGCTCCGAATATACACCCAGTCCGAAGTAAAAGGGTGCACTATCATAAGACACCCGAGTTAATTACATAGAAGCAAAGACCCTCTACAGGGTGTGGAACCATATTGAAGGGATGGCTCAACGTACCCTGCAAAATTCATAGTACAACAGATACCATACCAACACACAGCCTTAGAGCATGTTGGGTACTCCGGCAGGTGGCCAAAAGTGGTGAGGATCTTCTCATCCCAGATGCCACAGAGCACCATCCCGGGGATAACAATACGGTATTAATAGTCTTTGAAAACTTCGCATCAAATAATAGGCGCAAGCGAACACTCCACAACCTTGCCGAAATCTTCCACGTGGCAGCAATAAATCCATGGAGTGACACGGCTATTACCTTCAATGCCATTGACGAACCTAAATTCCGAACAGCCCTAGCACCAGCTCCACTGGTCCTCAGTCCAATTGTGGACGTCTTTCGACTCACCAAAGTACTCATGGACGGCGGCAGTGGATTAAACCTCATATATGAGGAAACTCTTCAAAAAATGGAAATAGACTGGGACCGCATTGAGCAAAGCAGCACAACCTTCAGAGGAATCATCCCCAGCCGGGAAGCACGTTGTGCTGGAAAAATCACACTAGATGTGGTATTCGGCACGCCAGAGAACTATAGGTCCGAAGAAATTACATTCCAAGTGGCCCCGTTCAGTAGTGGATACCACGCCCTTTTAGGGCGGGAGGCATTCACGATCTTCCAAGCTATACCCCATTACGGGTACATGAAGCTCAAAAGGCCCGGGCCCAACGGAATCATCACTCTTGCTAGTGATCCGGACACAACACTCCGCGCCGAAAACAAAACAGTCGCATTGGCCCTCGAGGCATTATCCGAAGCCCTTGTGGCCGAGGAATTAACTGCGCTGCGCTCCACAGTGAACAGGGACGACTTGATACTTGACAAGAGATCCAAGTCCACCTCTTTTAAACCAGCGGATGAAATAGTCAAATTCCAAGTCCACCCAACGGACCCTACAAAAACAGCCTCCATCGGGGCACAGTTAAACACCGCTGTGGACACCGCACTACGAGAGTTCCTACGCGAGAATTGGGACATATTCGCCTGGCACCCCTCAAACATGCCAGGAATCCCACGCAGGGTGGCCGAACACAGCCTTAATATTCTAAAAGGATTCAAGCCGGTCAAGCAGACTCTTCGGCGTTTCTCTGAACCTAAGAGAAAAGCTATGGGAGAGGAACTAGCCAAGTTATTGGAGGCCGGATTCATTAGAGAAATAAAACACCCGGACTGGCTAGCAAACCTGGTGATGGTACCAAAGAAGGACAAATCCTGGCGCCTATGTGTCGATTTCAAGGACCTGAACAAGGCTTGCCCAAAGGATCCCTTACCCCTCCCCCGCATCGATCAAATTATCGGTGCTACCGCAGGACACGATTCATTGTGTTTCCTCGATGCATACTCCGGCTACCACCAAATCAAGATGGCGGAGTTCGACCAAGCCGCAACGACATTTATCATACCATACGGCCCCTTCTATTTCAACACAATGCCTTTTTGGCTCAAAAACGCCGGCGCAACATATCAGCGCATGATTCGGACATGTCTGGAGAAATAGATCGGCAAAACAATAGAGGCATACGTAGATGATGTGGTCGTCAAAACCAAACACGTCGACTCTCTAATAGACGACTTGAGGCTCACATTTGACAACCTCCGAACATACGACATCAAGCTCAATCCAGAAAAATGCGTTCTCGGTGTACCATCCGGAAAGCTCCTGGGTTTCATTGTCTCCAGTAGAGGAGTGTTCAATCGACCCAATCCTGGCCACGCCTAACATTGGCGAACCAATGTTGTTGTACATTGCGGCAACTCATCAGGTTGTAAGCGTAGTGCTCATCGTCGAACGAGAAACGGACGGACATAAATTCCCCCTTCAAAAGCCGGTATATTTTGTATCCACTGTCCTCACTCCATGTAAATCACGGTACCCACATTATCAAAAGATAGCCTATGCAGTATTCATGGCATCCCGGAAGCCGGGACACTACTTTCAAGAGTGTTCAATTACAGTAGCCTCTGAAGTGCCACTTAATGATATTATAAACAACCGTGACGCCATGGGCCAGATTGCCAAATTGGCCATTGAGCTCCTCCCATTTGACATAACAGACAAACCCTAGTGAGCCATTAAATCGCAAGTATTGGCCGACTTTGTCGCCGAATGGACGGAAGCCGAACTCCCTAAAGAGTACGGCGCATACTCCAATTGGATCATGCACTTCGACGGCTCCAAAATGCTGGCTGGTCTGGGGGCTGGCATCGTCCTGACGTCCCCAACTAGAGATACAATTCAATACATACTACACATACTATATACAGACTCCAACAACGCAGCCGAATACGAAGCCCTGTTACATGGTCTTCGGATGGCAGTCTCCATGGGCATTCAACGCCTGGAGGTGCATGGGGATTCGAACCTTGCAATATCCCAAATAAATGGAGACTTCGATGCCAAGGATTCGAAGATGGTGGCCTATCTAAACACCGTCCTAAAGATGTCAGCTCGGTTCGAGGGGCTCGAATTTCACCATGTGGCTCGGGAAAACAATTAGGCGGCGGATATCCTCGCCCGCATCGGTGCAAAACGCGATGCGGTCCCCCCCAACATCTTTTTGGAGAGGTTGTTTAAACCATCCGTGGTATGGGAAGGGGACACCGTTAACAATAGTCCGGACCCGGCCAAAATGCCCGATACCAGACACTCTGACATAATCGGAGGCTCTGCCACCGAAATAAGACCTTCAGCCCACGTAATAATGGGCATCATCGCCCCGTGGACAGAACCATTCCTGGCCTACCTAACTAGGTAGGAACTTCCCGAGGACCAAAATGAGGCACGCTGCATAGTGCGGCGATCTAAAGCCTACAGGGTCCACGAGGGAGAGCTGTATAAAAAAAGCACTACCGGAGTCCTTCAAAGGTGCATCTCCGAAGAGGAAGGGCAGAAGCTTTTGGCAGAAATTCACGTCGGACTCGGCGGCCACCACGCCGCAGCCCGGGCCCTTGTAAGAAAGGCCTTCCGTACAGGTTTTTATTGGCCGAAGGCCCGGGTAGATGCATAGGACTTGGTCCAACGATGCGTCGGTTGCCAGCTTTTTGCAAACCAAAGCCACATGCCACCCACCTCCCTCCAAATAATCCCCATTACCTGGCACTTTGCGATCTGGGGGCTTGACATGGTTGGACCCCTTAAAGGGGGAACCCATAAGAGGTGGTTCTGCCCTGCGACATAATTCATGACTCACCTCGAGTGCGCATGTACGAAGAAAGAGAAGCCGAGCTCGATCGGCAGGACAGTCTGGACACCCTGGAGGAGGAGCGCGACATGGCAAAAGCCTGTTCCGCATTCTATCAGCAATAGGCTCGCAGATACCAAAGCAGAGAAGTACAAGCCAAAACTTATAACGTTGGCGAGCTAGTTCTACGCCTGCCGGAGAAGAAAAAGACCAAGCTCGAGCCCAAATGGGAAGGTCCCTTCATTATTGACCAAGTTCTGACCGGTGGAGCGTATCGTCTGCGGGATGCATCGAATAATCGACTTGATCCGAACCCATGCATCGATATGACTTAAGTTTTGGCCAAGCTGGGTTGCCTGGCTCTTGTATTTATGCCCTACGTTCCCATTATTTCGGCTAGGGCATAAGGGGAGCACCTCTATAATTGTTACTGCCGGGTCAGCCGGATGTGTACCTCAGACTGGGTGAAGCCGAAAGCTAGCGTTCTTAAGGGAATATTCGGTCGGTGAACAAAAGATGATTTTCATTTATTTTCCATATGTGCCCCCAGATGTTTTTGCCTGCATCTCCTTTTGCAGTCTGGACATGCACTTTTGGGCATGCGTTCCCAGGGAAAGGAACCCTTAACGGAACAATTCTCCCTGGAAGATGTTTCTTACTACCCATGTAATATAACATAACTAGTTGGATACTTGTCTGTTCAAGCACTAATGACCCCTACTCCTGGTTTCCACGCATACCCCGGTTCTTATATAACTGAGCGGGTATTCGGATACACTCCGAACTATTGGGTACCAAGGTTGAAGCGAAAAGGTCCGCCATGATAAATGATTTACAATCCAGCTAGAAGGCATTATACATGTCACTTTAATTACATAGTCATGTAGAGTAACAAAATTCCTCTTCTATACCATCCAACAGGCTGTCTAGCCTACAATCCTGTTGGGAATACTTTGTGGCTAATTCTACTTGCCCATACACTAAGCTAACAGGGATCTCTTTCCCATCGGGCCCCACAGGTTCGACCTCGGCCATGTGGTTTGGGTCAGCCTTGGTATACCGCGTCTTCACCATGGCCCAGGCTTCCCTGGCACCTTGACGGCAGGCCGATATCTTCCATAATTGGAAGCACCGCCGTGCTCCCTTGAGCTTCTCCGCAAGCTCTCCAATGCCTTCTGGCAGGGAGACGGATGGCCATAAGGCCTGGGCAATACCTTGCATCACCTACCGAACTTGTTCGTGCAGTTGTGAGAGCTCGGGTAGAAGATCACCCGCAGACCCGGGCATCTCCTCCGCAGGACGACCCGTCAGCATACCTGCAGACATAACTCTGTTAGTCGGCTTCTCCGCCGCACCCTTTTAAGGGTTCATTCAAGCACTTACTGAAAATGCCGCGTCGAAGCCGCTTATTCTCCTTCTCGGAGTCTGCAAGCTAGGCTCGAACATCTTTCAGTTCCACGCTCAGCTTGGTATTGGCGTCTTGGAGATTGTTTTTCTCCCGCCTGACCTTAGTCAGCACACGTTCGCCAGCCTTTAGCTGTCGTACGACATGCTGGTCCTCCGGATTCTCTACGGAGTCATCTACAATATCTACTGTTAGATCTACAGCCATGCCGCACGCTATATGGTACCAATCATTCTTTGAAACAAATGTTACCAGCTAGGGACTTTTTAGGTTCCTTCAATGCGGCAATGGAGGCCCGAAGTTGGGTCTTTTATTCCTCCAGCTCCTGTGACAGTCGAGTATTCTTCTCTGTAAGAACCTGCACAATACATGATCCTTAAATCAGTTGTGCCAACTGTTTCAAGTCTCAGGGGCTACTGATACATATAATCGTCAGATTTGCTTACCCGTACATCCCTTACATACTGGTCCGTGGATCTGGCTAGACCATTTTGAGCAGCACGGAGGTACGCGTCTCCAGAATTGAAGGCATCAAATGCCTCTGGTGAGAAGCAAGCGTCACAGAGTACGGCCCGGCGACGCCTATGGTTCATGGAGCTCTCCACTTCTGCATTTGTAGCGGACAGTCTATCCGCATCCTCTGTAGGAGGAGTATCCGGCGTCCGCCCCATGTCGGCTTCCGCCTCTATGTCCGGCCCTGGAGCCCGACTGGTGGAAGCATGGTCGGCAGCCTCTCCGGACATATTCCCGCGAGCGTTTTTTCTATTAAAGAAACATGGACGTCATTACATTTTGAGAAAGACGACAACCAAGGAGCGGGGTTTTTGCATACCTCTGTGCTGGCGTCTCCATCCTGACCGCCTTCCTTTTTGGCCTACCGGGCCTCGGTGCCTCTTGTTGGCGAGTTGCTGCGGGTTCAGCACGGCGTCCCGAATGCCTTCCCTGTAAAACACCATATGTATATGGTATAGATGAAGTGTCTAAAAGGTGATCCTAGTTTTTGGACTTGGGATTTTGGTTTTTCTTACATGCGACGCAGGGAGTAGTCCGGGATAGTTGGCCATAATGGCCACCATGGCGTCATCACAGCTCAGTTGATAGAACTGCCTGTCTATCAGCTCCACGAATATGTCCGGATCTTCTTCGAGTCCGGGACCGAGGGCCCCGTCAGGGTCCTCTAGTTGTGGAGATGGGCTCTTTACCTCCCTTACGGCTTTTCGCAGTTCCTGCCGTAAAATGGCAAGGTGAGTACATACGACAAAGAATGCGGGGAGAATGGGAGTAAGGAGATATAACTCACCCAGCTTGGAGGGTTGTACATGGAGAATCCATCCCATGGCTTGATGTGGATGAACTCCTCTTCATCTCCCTTGAACAACTTGGACAATTTTTTTGCTAAAGTAGCAGCAGTGTCCGGTCCCTTACGCCCGCAACGGGTGGCATCATCTTCCACGTTAAAACACCACAGGGGGTGGCCTCGATATTGATGTGGATGCACTCCCCGCATTATGCATATTGACATAACCTCGATTACTGTCAATCGGAAGGGGGACGTCCTCCATATAAAATCATTCCGAAGGCCAGTCCTCGGACGTCTTCTTCGGAGTACCGTACAGGTATCCGGTTTCAGCGATGCGCCATATTTCGGCTCCGCCTACTTGATAAAGTGACCCCTTCTGTGTGCGGGGGATGAGGCAAAATAACCTTTTCCACAGCTCGAAATGAGCCTCGCAGCCCAGGAATAACTCGCAGAGGGCAACGTAGCCGGCGATGTGTAATATGGAAGCAGGGGTGAAACTATGCAGTTGGAGGCCATAAAATCCAGGAGCCCGTGGAGGAACGGATGAATTGGAAATCCGAGTCCCCTTAATAAGTCAGGAACAAGGCATACCCGCTCCCCCGTAGAGGGCTGGGGAAGCTCTCCGCTTGCTCCCCGCCATTGTAGGTGGCGAGCCCGGCTCGGACGGGAACCATATACGCTAGAGGGAGAAATCCCTGAGTTTGTAGTTCGACTAATCGACTGTGTGAGACAGAACACCTCTCCTGATCACTAGGCTTAGGGCTACGGGGGCAAGAGGAGGATATGCGGTGGTCGACCATGTTGGAGTGGATTTTTCCGAAGCACGCTCCGATGGATTCTCGCTGTGGGAGGATGGTATGGATTGGATCTAAGAATCCCCATCCCTTTAATAGACAATTTATTTATCTGGCTAGGGGGGCGAATGTAAAAATGCCCTGGCTCCTCGTATTCATTCGATGCGTGGAAGATAGCCCTTATTGGGCGCGGAAGCCAAGAGGTCCAAGATTTATGGGGCCGGACACTACTTAACAAACATTCAAAATTTGGAGAAGAACCCGCCTTGCAATGCCGAAGACAATATTGCATGTCGGACTTGACGTCATTGAAGCCTGGTTCGGGGGCTACTGAGGGAGTCCTAGATTAGGGGGTCTCCGGACAGCCGGACTATATCCTTTGGCCGGACTGTTGGACTATGAAGATACAAGATTGAAGACTTCGTCTCATGTCCGGATGGGACTTTACTTGGCGTAGAAGGCAAGCTAGGCAATACGGATATGTATATCTCCTCCTTTGTAACCGATCTTGTGTCTATATAAACAGGAGGGTTTTAGTCCGTAGGATAACAACAATCATACCATAGGCTAGCTTCTAGGGTTTAGCCTCTCTGATCTCGTGGTAGATCAATGCTTGTACTACTCATATTATCAAGAACAATCAAGCAGGACGTAGGGTATTACCTCCATCAAGAGGGCCCGAACCTGGGTAAACATCGTGTCCCCTGCCTCCTATTACCATCCGCCTAGACGCACAGTTCGGGACCCCCTACCAGAGATCCGCCGGTTTTGACACCAACAAACGCTATGAAGCTGCACTACGGGCGACAAGATAACAGCAGGCATTGCAGCGGTACCACTGCCGCAGCATCCACGCCAGGACTCTTGAGGTGGGTGACCTCGTCCTGAGGCGGGTGCTCTCCAGGGAGGGGCTGCATAAGCTCTCGCCTATGTGGGAGGGCCCGTTCAAGGTCGTCCACGTCTCCAGGCCTGGCGCCGTGCGCCTGGAGACACGGGACGGGGTACCCGTCCAGAACGTTTGGAACGTCCAACACCTCCGGAAGTTCTACCCATGAAGAAAGGCCCAGTGCCTGTGAAGAAGGTCCGGTGCTTGTGAAGAAAGGCCCAGTGCCTGCGAAGAAGGCGCAGTTCCTGTGAAGCAACGCCCCATGCCTGTGAAGAATCGCCACCTGTGACACACTCACGTAATAATGAGTGGGGCTGTACACGCCTCGGAGCCTTAGGAGAGCCACCATTGGGCCTCGGGGGCTCCCTCCCACGCTGAGTGGCAGCACTTAGCTCCGCGCTGGGACGTCGAAGACTAGACTAGGTGCCGGACACGGCTTTTCATTTGCTTTCTGAAGTTGGCTCGCCCCTCTTTTAATCGAAGTTTGCTTTCTCGTGTCTATTGCTGGTTCCGTTTTATCGCTTTCTGCCTCTGTTTCTGCCTTCGCCTCTTTGGTCGACCTAAACTCTCCTTTGCGTCCCTCTTTTAATCGAAGTTTGCTTTCTAGTGTCTATTGCTGGTTCCGTTTTATCGCTTTCTGCCTCTGTTTCTACCTTCGCCTCTTTGGTCGACCTAAACTCTCCCTCGCGTCCCTCGCGAGGGGGCTAGACAGGTACCTTCATGAGCTTCCTCCTTCCGCCTTTTCACGAGGCACCCTCGTTCGAGCCCACAAGTGCTCCACGGGCGCAGGCCCCAGCCCCCGCCTGAGCTTAGCCGGACCCCTCCTCACGCTTCATGGAGGCGCAGTGACGAGACGACCCGCCGCCATCTTCGAAGCGGGCACGGCAGCATGGCGGCTGGTCGTAGCCGCCGCTGCTGGAGCTGTCGCTGGGGGAAGAACTGCCATAGTCGGATGAGACGCGGTCGGTGCCAAGGGCGGGTTCACCCCATCCTCGTCGCGGCCCTCGCCAAGGTCGAGCACCTCCTCACCGTTGTTCACCTCGGGGCAGCACCCAACGCGGCAACCATCTTCCCCGAACACCCTCACATAGAGGGTCGCGTCGCTGTCGTACTTGAAGTGAAGGGTGCACCGCCCGCCCAGGCCGCGCGCGCTGGCGAACGTCTGCCAACCGCGGGCCAGAGCTACATTGCCCGCGGCGGAGACCTCGACCGCAACCCAGGAAGCCCTGCTGCAGTAGCCGTCCGCCTGCAGCCAAAGTCGGCTAGGAGCTGAGGCCGGCAGCTCGTCAGCGAGGAAGCGTGGGAGCTCAAGCCAGTTACCGGACGGGTTCTCCGACCAGACGACGAACTCTGGTAGCATCTCCGCAGAGTGGAAGCATGGCTGGGGAGGCCGCGCGACCACGGCGCGCCTTCCCTCTTTGACGGGACCACCACAACAGGAGCGACCCCTGCCCCGCGAAGCGGCACCACCGCGGCCGCGCGGAGCCGCGGCGGGGGTTGCGGTGTGCTTGCGGGGACGGTCGCGTCCACTCTTGGGTACCGGAGAGCCGGGCCCCTCGCGAGGGGCCTTCCCCTTCTCCGCGGCGGTGAACCTCCTTGATGGCACCATTGGTGGCACGAGAGGAGCAAGGAAGGAGAAGAAGCGGAAGAGGAAGAGGAAGGATGGGCGACGGGGGATCCGCCCCCTCCCATTCATACCAGGAGAAGGCCAACCAGCACCCCCAATGATCACAGGTAATGATGGTTTTTCTTGCGTGTCACAGGGACTTGTCACGTCGGGCAGTTGACAAGGCAGCATGGGGAAGCGGAGTTGCGCACTTCCAATCAACCGCCACGCGTCGACCAAGGCCGTAGGCTATTGGGGCCCGCGGCTCTCCGCACTTGACCCTTGGCTTTGCCTCGAAGCCAAGCCCGAGCGTGCCTTGGGCCCGTGGCTACTATCGGTGTTCTGGGAATGGGGGTCCCCAGATTTGCCTGCCTGCGATCTACCAGAACACCGTGGGCCACAGGCAGGCAAGTCTGGGGACCCCCGTTCCCAGAATGCCGACAGTAGCCCCCGGGCCCAAGGCGTGCTCGGGCTTGGCTTCGAGGCGAAGCCAAAGGGTCAAGCGCGGAGCGCCGCAGGCCCCAAAATCCTGCGGCCTCGGTTGATGCATGGCGGTTGATTGGAAATGGGTGTCTCCACTTCCCCATGCTGCCTCAGCAACTGCTGGACGTGACAAGTCCATGTGACATGCAAGAAAAATCATCATTATCTGAGATCATGGGAGGTGCCGTTGGCCTTCTTCCGCTCTAAATGGGGAGGGGGGCAGAGCCCCCGTCGCCCATCTCTTCTTGGTTCACTTGCTTCTTCCTCCTTGCTCCACTGCTAGCAGCAATGGCACCGATCCGAAGGTTCTCCGCTGAAGAGAAAGGAAAGGCCCCTCGCAATGATCCAGGGCCACTACCGCCGAAGTAGAGGCCGGTCCACCGCCGCGACGAAGCGGCGATGCAGGTGATGACGGGGCCTTGGTGCGAGCGGCCCCCTCCAGGGTACCCACTTCCCTTGTACGCCCGAGCCGAGGGCGCAGGAGAGCGGGGCGACGAGTAGTGCCGCTCGCGCCGCGCTCGTGGTCGCCGCGCCATGGCGATGCATGCTGTTGCCCCATGGGTCCATGCTGTGGACTCACCGCGTGAGTTCGTGCTGTGGGAGGCGATGCCACCAAGCACCTGGATATGCCTCCGACCGTTCTTCGCCGCCGAGGTGCCGCCGAGGGGTCTTCGCAAACTTTGGCTGCAGCATGCTGACTACAACGCCCCCACAACCGGAGCAAAGAATGGAACCGTCGCCTCCGAGAAGATCTTCAAGACCCGAGGCTAGGGCAAGATTTCCCGGGTCTGCCGTGCGAAGGAGCCCTCGCGATCCACTTCAAGTACGACGGTGCCTCCGTGCTATTCTTCAAGGTCTTTGACGAGGAGGGTCGCCTCCTGGAGTGCTGCCCTAAAGGAGGTCACCAGGACGACGTTGTGGCGGGCGCGGGGCCCTCCACTGGTCTTGCCTGCAGCTCCTCCAGCGACAGCGGAGACTCGTGGTGGTCCAGCGACTCTCCCGAGCTCTTGGAGTCTCCGGAGACGAGTGATGACAGCTATGTGCCGCCAAGCTCCCGCCGTGCCCGGAGCAGGGTCGTGGCATCCAGCCGCCACCGCCGCTGATCTAGATGGGGTTGGCGTCGGCCTCATGCGGCCCCCTATTGATGATGGCGTCCACCATGGGAGGGTGTAGATAGGATTTCCTCTTAGCTCTCGTTCTGGTTCCCTGTGAAGAATCATGAAGTACCCCATGGGGCATGTAAAGGGTCTGTAATGTCTTGCGTATATATGGTCCCTGTTATGGAATTGCGTGGGTGCATATCCTGCCGAGGCTCAACCTCCACTTTCCAATCCTGCGGCGGCTTGATGCTCTACGCTGACAGGTCCCGGTCCCCAGGCAGGCTGCAGCTGTCTCTGGTATGCCAGGTCGCGATGCCGTGGTCAAGGCCAGGAGGTGAGCGGCCCGAGGTCCAGTAAGAGCTCCTGAGGTGCGATGCTCAGGAGGTCCCCTCTAGCGCTCAAGTGGCTGCCTTAGACTGGGAAACGAAGAGAGTATCGCCACAACATGGCAGCGGAAGGAGTAAGGCCCGCTCTGGGTCGATCTCCCCTTTCAATCCTCATGACGGCTTGGTGCTCTACGCTGACAGGTCCCGGTCCCCAGGCAGGCTGCAGCCGTCGCTGGTATGCCAGGTCGCGATGCCGTGGTCACGGCCAGGAGGTGAGCAGCCCGAAGTCCGGTAAGAGGTCCTGAGGCGCGATGCTCAAGAGGTACTCCTTAGCGCCCAAGCAACCGTGAAGAGGTGAGAAAGGGAGGCGACATTGCCGCAACGGCGCCGTTGCGGAGGTCTTGTGTCGTGGTGATAGGTGGGTTCCGTGTGTGAACTTATCTGGTCTGTCTAGAGCCTACTGCTCATGGCACGCCCGGGTTCGTGCGTTGGCCGCCTAGCGTAGCCATGCCAGGCCCGTGCGGGTTTCCCCCTCCCCTCCATGCTCTTCTTGGTGCTCTGCGTCCTCAGGTCCCGGCCCTCGAACGAGCTCAGCCGCCGCTAGTATGCCAGGTTGTGATGCCGTGGTCAAGGCCAGGGGGTGAGGGCTGGAGAGCCAGTAAGAGCTCCTGAGACGCGATGCTCAGGAGCCCCCCTTTTTAACGCGCAAGCGAATCGCATGAGAGAAGAAGGAGGGCCCGTGGTAGCGCCCGCCATGATCCTCCGGAAGCCCCTGCAAGTTAATGCGAAGAAGGGCGCCTGACTCTGTATTGCGTCTGGAGCGGGCAGGGGACTCCCTACTGCAGAGAGCCCCCGGGGCGTGTACAGCCCCACCCTGACACGTGGCTGGCACGGTAGGGTCTAGAGAGGTGTGTCTGGGTGCTCGTGAGCCAGCGCGGGACTCACGAGGTCCTACCTCAAGGCGGGTTGCGCCTGGTCTTGGCTCTTGTTTAGTGTCTTGGTCCTGCGAGATGGTCAGACAACGCAAAACGGCACGCGGCCCCCGCAATGGGCAACAATCAAGCAAGTGATATCCATAGGTAGGTTAAGTATGGAAGGCAAATCAGCTTGGGTAAATGTAGAAAGATACATGCCACCGGGTCTGGCCCGAGCGGCTTGGGGATGATGCAGCCCGAGGGGCGCCCCCAATAGGGTAAACTGAAGTCATAAGCAAAAGAGATGCATGCCACAGGGACAGACCCATGTGGCCTGGGAATAATGCAGCCCGAGGGGCGCTCCCAGCTAAACAAACATGGAAAATGTCACCTGGTTCTGTCGACGAAGGAGAGTTGGGGCAACTGAAGGTACGCGGTGAAGGAATGGCTCCTCACGAGCCGCCGAGGCCCTGAGCCTCGGGAGGCTTTGGGGGCTCAGGTGGTTCCGTGAGGACCGTCTCCATCTCCGCCAGGACGGCGTGGTGCCTGGCTTCCTGAGCCACCAGGACACGCTGCAAGTTGCGCTGATAGGCTGACGACATGCTCAGCAGGCCGAACGACATGCGAACATAGCTGCGTGGTGGACCTTTGCAATGGCCCACACGCGAAGGCTAGAAAAGGGTCCTCAGATGCGGCCCTGTTGAGCCCTAGAACATCAATGCAGACGTGCAGCCCGGCATCCTCGCCTGGTTGGGGAGCTGCGCCTCGTGAGCGGCGGTCGCCGCACATGGCCCTTGCGTCTTGTATATCCTGAGTGGTCTTGGTGATGAACTCCTGAGCGGTGGGTGCTCCTTGCCCTGTGTTCTCCTAAGGGAAACGTGCCGCGAAGCACGCCTCCAAGTGGTGCCCGAGCGCCTCCCTCGTAATGTTGGCAAGGTCTGAGGCCCTCCAGAAGAGAGCCCCTGAGCCCTGCCCGAGGAGGGCGCTGGGTGCGCCTTCGTATGCGACGGAGGGAGGCGCCCCTGGAGTGGGGATGATCCTGATCAGGTTCCAGCCGCGACGCCACCCTCTTGAGATCCGGCACGGCTCAGCTGCTTCTTCTTCTTGAGGATGGCCTCGGGAGGATCCTCGCTCTTGCTGTCGGGGCCGTCGATTGCGGCAGCTTGAACGGCACGCTCGAGGGAGCACACCGCATCCCTCTCTTCGCACGGGACCGTGATGATTCCGCCGCTTCCCGGCATCTTCAGGACATTGTAACCGTGGTGCGTCACCGCCATGAACTTGGCCAGGGCTGGATACCCAAGGATGGCGTTGTATGGCAGACGGATGTGTGCGATGTCAAAGTCGATGAGCTCAGTGCGGTAGTTCTTGAGCTCCTCAAAGGTGACAGGGAGGCGGATCTGCCCTATCGGTGTGGTGGAACCGTCGGTCACTCCTGAGAAAGGCTTGGTAGGTTGAAGCTGCTCATATGGCACTTGGAGGTTATCAAATGTGTCGATGGACAGGACGTTGAGCCCTGCGCCGTCGTCAATGAGGGTCTTGGTAACTTGCACGTTGCTGATGACTGGTGAACAAAGCATTGGGAGGACGCCGGCGGTGGCTACGCACTTGAGCTAATCTACCGAGTTGAAGGTGATGGCGCACTGGGACCACCTGAGCGGGCGCGTGGCCTCAAGCTTGGGAAGGACTGCATTCACCTCATGAACAAACTGTTTGAAGCTGCGCTGCGAGGCTGGGGCCTGAGCGCCGCCCAAGATGCAGGCGATTGCACGCGGCTCCTGGAAGCCCCCAGCCAACTCGTCTTGATGGTGGCCGTCATTCCTTCTTGGTGGTGGCGGCAATGGGGGTAGACCGGCGTTGCCCTGAGGGCGATCCTCATGAGGCTTGTCCCTCCAGGCGCCCTCACGAGGATGATCCTGCTAGCGGTCCTCACGAGGCCTGTCGCGCCACTCCTGGCGCGTGCCACGGTCGTCCCAGTGTCTGCCTCCACGTCCTCCTCCTCGGCCGTAGCCCCGGTCGCTGTGCTCGGGGCGTCAACCGAAGCATCCTTTTTGAATGGCTCTGAGTTCTTGACAGTCACTGGTGTTGTGGGTGTTCAGGTTATGGAAGGCGCAGAATGGTCGGCTGTTCTTGGACGACTCGGGCTGGTCTCTGCCTCGCTTGGTGTCTGGCTCCGCTGCGAGCAAGGCTGCTTCCTTGCGCTTCACGTCGGCCTTCTTCTCTTCTGCGCCCGCAACTGGCAGCTTGAGGAGGGAGAGGCGCCCCTCCTCAGCTCTTGGGCACTTGGTCGCCAGGTTGAATAGGTCCTGAGATATGCACAGCTCCTCGTGGATAGCGAGCTCCTCCTTCATCTTGATGTCGCGGACGCCGTTAGAAAACACGGAGATGATTCCCTCGTCCGTAACCTTGGGGATCTTGAGGCGAGTGTTGTTGAAGCGCCGGATGTACTTCTGGATGGTCTCTCCTGGTTGTTGCTTGATGCAGAGAAGATCACCCGCGGCTGGCCAGCAGTCGCGAGTGCCCTGGAAGTTGGCGACGAAGCGGTCGCGCATCTCGTCCCAGGAGGAGATCGAGCCGTGCGGCAGTTTCAGGAGCTAGGAGCGAGCACCATCCTTGAGAGCCATAGGAAACCAGTTTGCCATGACTTTCTCGTCGCTGTTGGCTGCTTTGATGCTCAGCTTGTAGAGCTGCAGGAACTCCGCGGGGTCGGGGTGCCGTCATAGCGAGGAAGCAGATCCGGCTTGAACTTGCCCGGCCAGGCGACGCTACGCAGCTCGGGGGTGAAGGCGCGGCAGCTGGACGTGGTCGCCGGGGCCTGTCTCAGAGGTGGAGCTTGGACTTGATGAGGCCCGCGCGCCGCCACCACGGGTAGCGGGCGGGCTTGGCGGGGCGGCGCGGGGAGCGTAGGTGCAGCTTCTCGTGGCCGGGGAATTTCTTGGCAGCTTCTTTCTTCGCGCGCGGGCACCGGGCGTGGTAGACCGTGCCATGGGGCTGCGCGCCTTGGTGCCAAGGCGTCGTCTTGGGGCAGAGGTGGTGGAGGCGCTTCATGAGCCAAGCCGCCGGTGGTTGGAGGAGGGCGAGGTAGAGAGAGGGACGGCGCCGGGGAGCCCCCTGTGGCGCGGACGAGCTCAGCGATGCGGTCGAGCCATTCCTCGTAGAGCTCGTCGGTCGGGCGGTAGCGCAGGAGCTTGTTCGCCATGAGGAGCGCGGCCTGCGCATCCAAGGGAACGCGATGTGCGTGGGACAAGGAACTGGCCGGGGTCAGCGATGGAGTGGCGGTGCGGCCGTCCTGCCGCACCGATGGGTGCAGCGAGGGCGCTTGCTGCTCGTTCCCCGCCGGGCCGGTGGCGGCATTGGCGGCGGGCGACGGGGAACGATGAGGTGGCCCACCGACGGGAGCCGTCTGAGCAACCCGGGCGATGAGGGCAGCCCGGCGCTCAGCTCGAGCACGGCGAGCGTCCACCATGGGGACGATGGAGCGAGGGAATGACGGAGCACCGAATGACGGAACGGAGGCTACGGCGCACCCCTACCTGGCGCGCCAAATGTCGGATCTGGGGTTCTGGCAGACCCTTAAGGTTCGAACACTAGGGTGCGCGAGAAGTTCTTTCCCTTCTACCAATCTACGCCCTAGCTCGCTAAGGTCTCGCGGACGAACTCGACGCACTCGCAACACAAAGACACAAGATTTATACTGGTTCGAGCCACCGTTGTGGTGTAATACCCTACTCCAGTGTGGTGGTGGTGGATTCCCTCTTGGGCTGATGATGAACAGTACAAGGGGAAGAATAGCCTCTTGAGGTTGAGGTGTTCTTGTGTTCGGTGTGGCTATGGGTTGTGATGCGGAGCATCCTACGGTCATCACCATGTCAAGAGTCCGTTTGGCAAGTGACACGTGTGACCTCTACTTCACATACACAAAGGTGAATCTTCTCCTTTACACGTGCTCACTTGACCCCTTTGAGGATGGTGTACTACTTGACACTTCTCCCATGTGCATGCATAGGTATTGTCGGAGCTTCACGGATGTCAAGGAGGAGTACAAGCGCGAAGGAACGACTACACCATCCGCGAGGGAAGCGTGGAAGAGAAGACGGAAGAAAGGAGAAGAAGACGGAGCGGCTGCAGGAGCCAGGCTGGACATCCGGACCGCCGTCCAGATCATCCGGGCTCAGCCGGATCATCCGGGTCCCCCTCCGGATCATCCGGATAAATGCGTCCGAAGGCACCCGAAGGCCTCATGTGAAGCCGGATCATCCGGGCCCCCTCCCGGATCATCCGGATGATGGCCGGATCATCCGGACCCCCATCCGGATCATCCAGGCCTTGCCTGCGTGCAACGTTTCGGGCCGAGGCCCATGTACCCATTCGCCCCCTCACTTACCCCTTCGCCCACTAGACTTCAAATAGACATCCTCCTCCCCATTTTTAGGGTTAGCAAATATGATAGCTCATTCTTAGGTTTGCTTTGCTCCTACCTCTACTCTTGAGAGAGAGAGAGAGACTACCACTCCCATGGAGTTCAAGACCTCCATGTGAGAAGATCCTTCTAGGATTCAAGCCCTCATCTCCTTCATAGGATTTGGGATGAACTCTACCTTGTATCTTTCTCTTTGTTGTTCATGTACCTTGTGATCTTATGTGTTTGATTGTCTAGTGGATGTGTGATTGGACTTGTTCTTGAGTGTTTCCCCTTGTGATTTCTCTCCGTTCTTCCCCGTGTTCATCGTGTTCTTCGAGGGATCCCACTCCAAACGTGAAAGATCGTCGCTATAGGGTTCCACCCTACATCATCATGGTATCATGAGCCACGTTGATCACGTTTTGGAGCCCCTACCCCTCTTTTTCTAGCTTGATTTTGTTGTTTTCGTCCTAAATCCGAAAATCCCCAAAAATAGCCCCAAATTTTTTTGTGATTTGTTGGTTTGATGATGTTTTGTTGATTTTGATCCGTGGATTTGCTTGGTTTCAAGTGGATCTAGCATTTCCCCAAGTTTCCCCACCTTCCATCCACGAAATCTCGTCAATTTTGACCCCAAAATCCCAAATTCCGCCCAAAAATTCGTCCCCGAGAGGAAATCCCGAGCAGTTTGACCTGCCCGGATCATCCGGACCTTCTCCCGGATCATCCGGACATCTCCCGGATCAGCTGGACCCTCTCCCGGACGTCCGGATACCCCACGCACCCAGAAAACAGAACCGGAGCTGACGAACCCGGATCATCCGGATGTACACCCGGATCATCCGGACCTAGCCCGGATCATCCGGACCTCCTCCCGGATGTCCGGTTAACGCTGAAACTGACACGGCTGAAATTTTGTTTTGGTCATAACTAATTCATTCGGAGTCCGTTTTTGACGTTCTTTAGCTCGTTTTGAAGCTATTGACATCCCCCATCCCACAAAAATACCACCAACATCATTTGACTCCATCATATTTTCTGAAATTTGGCAAGTTTGCCTAGGCCCTCCACCATATCATCCGCATTACCACCTCCGACTTGCATAACCTAACCCATTTTGTTCATCATAGCATTAGTGGTTGCTTGAGTAGTGATTTGAGTCTCCTAAGGTGTTTCGGCTACTTAGGGACAATTGCTTCTTCATCAACCACCACCACCACTTCCGCATAGGCATGCCCACCATACACTTCCGCCACCCAACTTAACCCAATTGTTGTTTGAGTTTGTTCGAGTTGTGGCTTGTGTCTCCTAAGGTGTTTCGACTACTTAGGGATGGCAACTTCAACTTCGACACGTGTATAGCCCATCAATTCACTTCCACATTGCCAAGTGCAAACCACCACCGCATTTCCGATACCACCATTTTGACATTTGTCATTTGAGATTTTGAGTTTGCGGTTTTTCCGTTTCCTAAGGTGTTTCGGCTACTTAGGGACGAGTCTCCATCATCTTGGTATCTACACCAAGAACACCGCCACTCATCATCGCAAAGGACGGTAACCTCGACGACACCTTTGTATATTCCCTTGCAATTGCATTGTTAACCCCTAGCCCATTTTGCGTTACTTTCCTATCGAGACTAGCCATTTGAGTATTGCCGGCAATGTGACTTGTGCACATTAGTGGTCTACACCATCCATTGCATACATACCATATCATCTTGGTATCATACCATCCATTGTGCCTCAAGTTTGTTCCCGCATATACACAATTGCTATCTTGGTTTGTGCATTGTGCAAAAGTGGCCATAGAAAAAAAAAGAAAATAAAGCTTTTAAGCAAAAGAAAGAGACCAAAGAGCTTGTAAGCAATAGCCATAGCATCACAATATATCATACGGTATCATATTTGATCATCTTGGATCATTGTGTGAGAAACACCGGGAACCATACATATATAGCATACTTGGGATAGAAAGTTTATCCATTTTGCATCTTATAGGTTGTGCACAAGTGTCGTATCCGCCTATTGAGCAATCGTGTTAGCGTCTCTCTTGAGTTGTGCAACACGAGCGTTTTCCGTGGATTCCACATTTTGTGCTCATTCCTTGGTTGCACGACCCCATTTATCTATCCGTGTGTGTGTTTCTGTGAGCCACATATTGCTATTGGTCTACTTGTTTCGCTTGCGAATTTGTGAATCTCTTTCAACATTATTGACTCTTGCTAACATTTTGCATCAAATTTTTTTTTGTGCCACTATCCTCACCGAGCTCTATCATAAGCTTTACTTGATAGGTGTGAGTGAACAAGTCCGGTACCAATTCCACTATTCTTTCATCTCACATTGAGTGAAACGAGATACATCCTCAACTTTGGGAAAAGGTAACTTGGTATTGTTTATCTCATTTCCTACTCACCTCTACTCGAGTCTTCTGATGGATAGGCAAGGCATTTCATCTTCGGTCTACAACAACAACGACGAGTTCGATGCCATGAACAACAACTCCGACGCCACGATGCAAGCTAAAATGGAGGAGATCAAAGCCCTCATCAAGTCCTACAAGCGATCTTCCTCATCTTCGAGAAGACGCTCAAGAGCACATGCTTCCGAGCTACCATCTCCGGCAAGATCACATCGGCATCGACACCATCACCAACAAGAACGTGAAGGTCAAGAGCCCTACATCAACAACCGCCCAATGACTTCACCATCTCCCTTGGCATCTTCGCCAAGCGACTTCAAGGCATCTTCGCCTATGGACATACGACATCTTCGCCAACAAGAACCCCAAGACTACGCTCAAGAGAAGCTCCCCAAGCTCAAGTCCGCGACTTCCACGAGCTACTACGACCTCGAGATCGACCACACGATTCCTTTCTATGGGACTCAAGAACCCGAGGAGTACCTCGAGCGGGAGCGTTTGATGGACGACTACCTCAAGCTACATCAAGTTCGTCCCGAAGATCAAGTGAAGTGCGCCACAAGAAACTTCCACGACTATGCCTCGATATGGTGGCTTCACACACCTTTGGAGAGCTACAAGATGAGTTGGCCCAAGACGAAGAGAGCTTTACGGCGAGAGTTTGTGCCTCCAACCTACACGGAACAACTTCGACGCCAATTGGAGAACACCACCCAAGGATCCAAGTCCATCGACAAGTACTTCAAGGAGATGATGATTGCCTTGCGACGAGCCGGCATGGACGACCCCATTTCGATGAAGTTCCACTTCATGATGGGATTGCACAACGAGATCTCCAAGACCATCTTCCTCGAGAACTACAAGTCCATCGACGACTACTACATTGGTGCTCTCAAGGCGGAACAAGAACTCATGAAGGCCAAGGCTTCTCCACCCCAAGCAAACTTCGTGGCGACCAAGCTCTACGACAAGCATGAGGCTAGTACCACCAAGATGTCCAAGCCCGACGAGCTCCAAGACGATGCTCCCAAGTTTGACTTCACCGACATCCCTCTTTGTGGCATTGATGGTGCCGAGTCTACTTCGACTCTTTTTCAAGACGGTGCGGCGACGAGTACGACTACGGAGACCCTCAAGGACCAAGCTTTGGAGGCGAGCGACAAGGTGGCGAGCAAGGATGATGCTTCCATCTTTGGAGGCGAGAGTGATGATGTGCCATCTTCGGCCTTCATCCACGGCGACAACGACGAGATGGTTGAGCATGGGATCTTCCCTTCGACCACGGCGACCTATGATGACTTGAGTGACTTGTGCCACCATATTGAGAGTGAGAGTGACTTCACCACTAGCCCAATATATGATGAGTTGCCACAATTCCCATGTGAGGAGAGCCACAACCCCCACCACTTGAGTGAGATGAGTGACTCCACCATACGTGAGTTTGAGTGCACCTATTTTGAGGGAGTGAGTGAACCACCACATAGAGAGAGTGAGATAGTTGATAGGTCTCGTGAGGCCATTTGCATTTCTAACAACTTGACCTCTAACTCTATTGTGTCTTCTCGTTTGGTGCTAGGCCCCATTTATGATGACGCGCCGATCCTCGACGACTTCGTCCTCCCTTTGGACAAGACGATGGCCATGGTGGATTATGATGCACCGCCCACATGGTTCCATCAAGATGATGATGATGACCACCATTTGGTCTTTCCCACCTCACCTACACCACTTGAGTGGAATGACAAAGGTAACAAAGGTGACGGTGATGCTCTAGTCCCACTAGTGGACATTCTTGACATTGATTGCTTGCATGATGTTGATCCACCTATCGCCATGCTTCATGCTAGTATGATTTCCCCATGCGATGATTTGTCCATTTATGATGAGTATGATGATTCTATTGTGGAGTCTATTAGTTGTGATGTCATGTTACATAGGATTTCTTGTGACAATTCTTTAGGTCACATCATGTTTGATAATCCGCTTGACTTGTCATATGCTATGCATGAGATCAACCATATGTCTTATTTGCAATCTCTTCATAGTGACTATGCATATGCCATTAAAATAAACCCAATTTGCACATATGGCATAGATGACAAGCCCATGGTTATTGGCATTTGTTTCTCTTGTGATGATATTGATATGCTCCCTTTGCATCATTTATCTCATATGCCATGCCATGACCACCTAGCTTCGGATATGCATTGTTTTGGATGTTGTCCCTTTTCTCCATATGATGTTTCCGATATTGCTCATGAGGAGACCCCCATAGTTTCCTCATACATTTTAGGAGATTTTGACCCATCCCATCCATTGCATGATCCCAATACTTGTGTGCACCATATGCTCCCCATGAATAAACATGCTTTTGATGTGCCATATACTTGTTTGCTCAATTTGTGTCCCCACCGTGTCATACATAATAACTATTCTTTCATGATGGATGACATGTTCTTATACCATGCATCAAATTTCTTTGAGCGATGCTTATCTTGTGCTAACTCACACGTGCACATACACATCATGATGGATGATGTGTACATTTACCACACACACAATTTCTTTCGTTTGTGTCTCTTTTGTGTACGTACCCATGAATACTTGTCAACTTCGCAATCCCACGAGTTGACAAAACGAGCTCTTGAGAGCAATGACAATTTGGGATCCCATGGATTGTCTTTTCCACCGCTCTCTTCGCGCAAATACTTCGCGCATTCATTCTACATGGCCCTCACTTGGCTATGGGTTATTGTTCATTACATATCATATGCCCATCTTGCCATGTTCACTTTGCATGATATGCTCATTCATATGCCTTTGACATGCATTTGTGACCCATGCTTTGCATTACACATGATGATTGATTCTAGTACTTGTATGTGTATTTGCAAGCTTGGTGGAGATATTGCTTGTTCTTGCCATGTTCCTTTTGTGCACCATTCCTATGGTGACACTTTCATCTTGCTTTGTGTTCTTGCTTGCGATATGTCATGTGCATTGTCTATGCCTACTATTTGCTCACATGACATGATTGCCATGATTTCCTCTAGTGTGTTGCATCTTCGCTCCACTAGTTTGCACAACATCCTTCATATGCTTGCTTGTGTTGCATCACCCATGATTCATACTTGCTCATTTCATGCGGTTGATGACAACCATCTATATGCTTTGCACATGATTCATATTGTTTCTTGTCATATATCTCCATGTGTTGCCTCTCTCAAGCTAGATGATTTGCCATGTATTGAGTACAACAATGATTCTCTTCTTGCTCATGAGATTGCCCCCATAGCATTCTCGCATATATTTGGAGATTTTGACATAATTCTTGTGAAACATGCTTGTCTTACTTCTTTGCACCATATACCTAGTCACATGAATATTGCCATTGTTGCATCATATTATTCATGCACTTGTGCTTCTAATGGTTATGTGCAAAAGATGAAAACCATCATGATGGATGATGTGTTCATCTACCATGCGCATACGTTCTTTGTTTTGTTTTGTGCATGTGTAGGATACTTGGACTTTGTGTCGACTTCCACTTCACGTGAGTTGACCATTCGAGCTCTTGAGAGCGAGCCTCATACATTCTAGCACGAATTGCTTCTACACCGCATTTGCTTCCACCTCGGCATTGTGAAGAATGCACAAGGACACGCCTTCAAGGTGACATCCTTCTTGAGCTTGGATATTGTGGATCATACTTCATGTGTTGCTTGCACCATTTGCATGCATGTTCGAGATATTGCTTTCACCCATGATTGCCACATTTCCATGCTTCATGATATATATACCTTGTGTGTTGCATCCAATTCTTGGTCTCCTTGCTACTATCATATGATTGGTTGCACCAATCTCATTTCTTCACATATGCCATGTCCCTTTACTTGTCACATGATTCCCTTGATTGCCTCACACATGATGAACAATTGCTCTTTCTATTGTGTTGAGTGCCACACTATATTCACTACACCCTATGCACATTATGCTTGGATTGTCTTGCACTTGTCCCATGTGTTTAGACACTTCATTTTATTCGGTGTTGTGAATGATTCTTATGCCTACCATAGACCTTTCATTGAGCAATTTATGAATGCTTGCTATGACCTTGAGGTAGATGCTTGTTCACTTATCACATATATTTACATCTTGACCTCCCATTTACATGCTTGTTCCCATGATGTACTTGATTGCGCTCAATTTATATGTCCAAATGTCATGACACACTTCTTTGTCAAACCATATGCTATGCTTGATGACAACACTTGTTGGGTGAATCACCTCTTGAATTCTTGGTTTTGCTCTTACGACAACCACATTTGTTTTTCCAAGTGCTTGTTATCTTTGCTAGTTTTGCAGGAATTACAAGATGGTGCGACATTGGAGAGTGCCACATTCGAGCTACTAGACGATGAGTGCTTGGTGATCGACCACTTCGACACGGCACCGCCATCTCTTTCCCATGGTGATTTGGTTTTCGATCCGAGGTCGGATCTTTTCCAAGGGGGAGGGGATGATGCGGAGCATCCTACGGTCATCACCATGTCAAGAGTCCGTTTGGCAAGTGACACGTGCGACCTCTACTTCACATACACAAAGGTGAATCTTCTCCTTTACACGTGCTCACTTGACCCCTTTGAGGATGGTGTACTACTTGACACTTCTCCCGTGTGCATGCATAGGTATTGTCGGAGCTTCACGGATGTTAAGGAGGAGTACAAGCGCCAAGGAACGACTACACCATCCGCGAGGTAAGCGTGGAAGAGAAGACGGAAGAAAGGAGAAGAAGACGGAGCGGCTGCAGGAGCCAGGCCGGACATCCGGACCGCCGTCCAGATCATCCGGGCTCAGCTGGATCATCCGGGTCCCCCTCCGGATCATCCGGATAAATGCGACCGAAGGCACCCGAAGGCCTCATGTGAAGCCGGATCATCCGGGCCCCCTCCCGGATCATCCGGACGATGGCCGGATCATCCGGACCCCCATCCGGATCATCCGGGCCTTGCATGCGTGCAACGTTTCGGGCCGAGGCCCATGTACCCATTCGCCCCCTCACTTACCCCTTCGCCCACTAGACTATAAATAGACATCCTCCTCCCCATTTTTAGGGTTAGCAAATATGATAGCTCATTCTTAGGTGAGCTTTGCTCCTACCTCTACTCTTGAGAGAGAGAGAGAGAGAGACTACCACTCCCATGGAGTTCAAGACCTCCATGTGAGAAGATCCTTCTAGGATTCAAGCCCTCATCTCCTTCATAGGATTTGGGATGAACACTACCTTGTATCTTTCTCTTTGTTGTTCATGTACCTTGTGATCTTATGTGTTTGATTGTCTAGTGGATGTGTGATTGGACTTGTTCTTGAGTGTTTCCCCTTGTGATTTCTCTCCGTTCTTCCCCGTTTTCATCGTGTTCTTCGAGGGATCCCACTCCAAACGTGAAAGATCGTCGCTATAGGGTTCCACCCTACATCAGGTTGGCTCTCCATCCGGTCTCCCTCCTTCTCCTCTCCTCTCCCTTTTTTGGTTGTGGCTAGTCCTATTTATAGAGGCCCTGGTCCTCTTCCCAAATATTGAGCGGGAAGGGAGCCAACAATGGGGGCCAATTTGAAAGGGGACAACTAGTACGAGCTATCCTGACAAAAGGTGGTCTTCGCCTGCCAAAGGCTCTGGTGATGACGCCGTCTTGGGCTCCATGTTGACCTCTGTCCTGCCGTCCTGCGGGTCTTGATCTCGTTGCACCAATATGGAAACCTTTGCTTAATGCCTTGGTACTCTGTGCCTGCGCTTGCCCCCTTAGCACAAAAGAGGAAGCAAGGACACTTCGCACGCGGGCGCCCGCCTGGCGCCCGGCTGGTGTCGATCGTCACGGCTCACGTCACGAGAGCCTCGCGAGGTTCGCCCCTCCTTGATATATCCGCTCCTCGCGAGGCAGCCTGGTGAGGCCGCTCCTGAGAAGGTCTTGCATTGTCCGCCTCGCGAGGCTTGGCCCCTCGCGAGGGTCTTGGTTCCTTGTTGATGAAGATGGGTCGTACAGACCTGCCAACACAGCCACGCCATGGGCCGCAGGCAGGCAAGTCTGGGGACCCTCGTTCCCAGAACGCTGACATTATGTGCCATGCTCTGAACCAGCACTTTATCACAGTACCAAAAGTTCACATGTTTGCACCTTTCAAATTTGAATTCGTTTAAATTCGAACTAAACCTTCCGGATGCCATAACTTTGAAACCTTGTTGATTTTAAGTGTTTCTTTTTGCGTTGTGATCCCAGTGAAATTTAGGTGATTTGTGCATGCTTTTTATGCTACTGTTAATTGTATTTTAAAATGGTTTTCTTGCTGTTGGTTTTATTTGGTTCTATTGGACGTTTCGATGATTGATTGTTGATTGTGTGAAATGTGTAGATTGTCCGGAGTGCAATGCGAGCTATTGTCAGGAGTGTGACCTTTTGAACCAGAACCAAGGCAAGTTACATGTTGATCATCCTTTACCTATTATTTTCGATGCATGTAGTTATATCACACTATGAATATATGCATGTACATGATAACTATATTGTTTTGCTATATTGTTGAGCTATCTCCCGTCATTGCAGATCGTGGTAGTTGTAGCTTTGCTATGCTAGTAGATGGGGTCGGTTCGTGTATACATTGAGTTTATATGTGGATTATATATATAACTTAATTGAGTAGTAATTAAGGATTTAATTCACCTCTGTGGGAAAGTGGTATTGCTTGGTGTTGAGGGAAGGCATCATGGGGTCTTGCACCTTTTCTAAGGCCATGCGCTCATGAGAGTGCACCCTAAGTGGAATGCCGCCCAGGTTCAAAAAGAGCAGACAAACTTAGTGACTAATAGCTTCCATGTGCGGCCACTAGCGATATGAGCTCTGGCTTAGTTGATTAGTTGTTGGAACCCTTGCCTAGACAGTGTCAACAGATGTAGCATATGAAGGTGGGATGTGGCCGTCAGGTGGTTAAGGGAACCTCTTCTCAAAGACTTCGTCTCAATCTTCGGATTGGGTCTAGTGGGTAAACCATACTAAACTCTGCAGAGTATTGAAACTAAACATGATTAGCCATGCCCTCGGTTATGGGCAAATTTGAGCCACTATTCCATTACAGTTGTTGGATGATCTTTACATATGTGACACTTAATAATATTTGTGGGGAAACTTAATAAAGGGTAGGTTGGAGTTGATTTTTCCAACTCAACATTGTGTATTTAGTTGTAGTAATAAAAGAACTAAATAAAAATTTGACTATTAGGTAGTTATGAGGACAAAATCAGCTTTCTGGAAAATAAACCCTCAAGCCTTCCTTTTGATATACTATGCATATACATGTAAGTCCATTTTATTATTGCTCCTGTGTAACTGGCCAGTACATTCAAAGTATTGACCTATATGGCTGCAACATCTCATGTTGCAGGATATTCACACAAAGAGTAAGGTACCGTTAGGGTTGCGAGTCCGCACTCAGCATCGCCAGTGGGCTATGATGGGACTCATCGTTGTTTTCTGCTACTTTCCGTTGTTTGATTGAATAAATCTAGCCAAGTGCTATGCAGATTGTTTTATTTTATACATTCTGGATCATACATTGTAATAAATGATGCACTCGCTATTCTGGTATTCATCTATACTGTGTGTGCTAGCGAGTTTGATCCCGCGACTAGCACGGTAAGCACAGAGACTCAAATCCTTCGAGGTTTGGTCATTACACCAGACTCACTGCGCTAGGTCTGCTGACTCGTACTACCTGGTAAGGGCCTTCCCACGTTGGCGTCAACTTGTTTGTACCCTTGGCGGAATGTACACGCCTAAGGACAAGGTTGCCTTCCTCAAAACTCTAGGCATGAACCATGTGGATATGATAGCGACGCAGGGCTTGCTGATAGCGTGCAGCACGAGTAGCAATCCTATCGCGGGATTTCCATGGCCACCTATGGGACCGGGCAGCCCCTTGTTGGTTCGGCGGGGGGATGGCGCGTTGTACAAAGAGCAGACAAGCGTACGACCATGCAGCATAGAGCACATAATCGGTTTACCTAGGTTTGGGCCACCGCAAGGCGTAATACCCTACTCCTGCTTTTGTCGATTGATGGAAAAATGGATGTGGTGGTGCATAGTACACTTGCCCGGCAAGGTTTGGTCGAGGCGACTATGTGTATGTGGTGGCTTGGGGTTGTCAACTTTCCTACCTTCTAACCCCTCCTATGATTGCCATGGGCCTCCTTTTATAGATTAAGGGGTCACCATAGTGGCAAAGTGGTCATTATCCACTGATATGATAGCAAACAGTGCTATCGTACCTAACTCTACTGGCTGTCAGGGTGCATTAAATGCACCGCTTAGTGTCACATCACTGGGCGCCTGGCAAGGCCTGTCGGGCTATCTCGCCAGCTCTGATCCTACTCTCGTGACACGTCGTAGGATGGGTTCTCTGTAGGAAATGGTTGCCTTATGGTGAATGGTTGCCACTTAATCACCTTGCGGCTTGACACCGCACTGATTGATGACGTGATTCATGCTTGAGCGGTTGGTGGGGCGGTTCTGCCCCCGCGGACCCCGGCAGGGTCTGCTGGAGAGCCTTGGTTGCTTCCTTCAGGTGGTGGCCTCGCCCCTTCCGGGCTCGCCTGCCCGACAAGGGAGGCCCTTCACTTGTCGATACTTTGTTCCTCAGGCTCAATCCTTGGTCCATCTGAGCTGCATGTTGGTTCTTCTATTCTCTTGGTTTTCCAATCTCTGACTTAAGCTGGTGCATCAATCTTGATCCTGTGCCTATGCACGGTTGGTCAATAGACCCAGGGTTTGTTGCATCGACATAAGCCCTCGGGCCTGCCCCGAACATGCTAATTAGCCTCATCGGGGTAGGGCCTAATAAGTGCACGAGCAAGGTTCCTAAAGGGGTTGGCCCCTTAAGTTTTTCGTTGCTGCTTCTACAATCTTGATTTCGGGCCAGTTTCCGGTTTTCCCGCGTGCGTTGTGCGTGGCATCATGGAAGAACTTGGATCGTGGCCCGCGGATTCTCCTCGCACCAAGATCATGCGGCGAAAATTGCTATCCCACTTGCCCCCCATTCCGCACGCACCACGCCACGTGTCTTGCGTGCATTGGGCATGGCCGTGGTTGCCGCGGTGCTCAAGGAGAAGGAGGGAGGGGCGGTGCCCTGGTGGTGCGTCCACCGGCGGCTCCACCTCTGATGGAACGCCATGTCGGGGATCAACCTCAGGAGTTCATCATCAGGCTGTATAAGCCCTTGCGTGGCCGCCTTTGTCTCCCAACCTTCTTTGCACGGGAGATGGAGCGTGAGCGACCGCATGCCCTGAGGCTACACATGAGGGGGTGTGAGGATGGAAGCACAAGGGTTGATGTCGAATTCCCCGCCCCTCATGTAATGTATCCCCGCCGTGGTTGCAAGACCTTCGACCGTGCCCAAAGCTTCTCGGAGGGGCACATTCTCCATTTCAAATTAATGGAGAGTGGCCTGCTCTCCATCAACATCTTTGGGCGCTCGGGAGGCCGCTTAGGGTGCTGCGTGGAGAGCTCAACCAACGACGAAAGCTCCTCCTCGTGCGAAACCGACGAGGAGGGCAGTGACAGCGATGACGACGATAGCGGGCGGAGGAGCAACGACTCTGACTCTGGCTGATCGCCGCCCGCACCATCTTAGTCAGGCGGCACCACCACCATCTGCATCTGCGCCTCTTCCCCGGAAATGTAATTTGCCGGGGAGTTGGATGCATAGGTGTGGATGGTGCTGTCGGGCTCCTCCAGCAGTCTTCCAGCTGGACCTCGGCAGGCTTCCTCCCGGGCTGCACCTTCGTTAGCCCTGCCGAGTCCTGCTGGGCCTGGTGACGGTGGTTGACGGTGGCCGCCTTCTGCCGTGCTCTTCATCGAGGCGTTCCCTCGCGCTTATGTTCCCTCGAAGCTACCTCTCCCGGAGCCCGATGAGAGGCGGCTGGGCCTCTGCCCAGGCGCTCCTTTTGCCCTCCTTGCCTTCGACGACTGCACCTAGGAGGAGAGGGACAAGAAAGGGCATGACAGAGCACTTATCTTTTTTCAATCTTAAACTTGTAGGCACTTGCCAAATTTTAATTCAAATAATGTAATCTCTGGAGTCCATCTTTGTGTTCTGTAATGCTTGTACTTGTATTTGCGTCAATGAAAGAGATAAACCTTGCTGAGAACTCATGCATGTATACGTCCATGCAGAGGTGGAGTGCCTCTTTATTGTAGTTAAACGAGTTTTTCCGGCAGGATATCCTGCGGGCAGCCTTTTTGTCTGTCGGAGAACCATGTCTGCTGGGGAACAGAGCAAGGCGCCAGGCCCCCGCTCACTCCCTTTTCATCAAGGACCACTGCGACCATCCAGGCCAAAGCAGCGTTCGAGCCAAGGATGGGAGCACCCTAGTTTAAAGAGAGTGGCGAGGTTTCTCTGTGCACAAGTTATAGCTCACAGAACACTAATGGACAAAGAGGTAAACTTATCTATTTGGCTTACCGGAGACAGCGGTGCTGTGCAATCTTCTCGTCCCTTGTCGGAGTCAAGTTCACGGCAGGAACCTGCAACTCCATGTAGATGAGACTGAATGCATGATGCAGTCCTATCTATATGCATGGGGTCATCGCCCCGGCTTGTACAGGGGGTTACATGCAACTTCGGCAAGGCCATGTACAATGGGTGGCCGCTGAGCAGAGCCCGACAGCCTCTGCACCTTACGGGTAGAACTTACGGAGATGCTCAATATTGCATGAGTTTTGCAACTGTGTGCCATGTCCAGTCTCCAGACCGACCGCGCCAGGTCTGGTGACTCGTACCACCCGGTAAGGGTCTTCCCAGTTCGGTGACAACTTGTTTGTACCCTTGGCGGATTGAACGCGCCTAAGGGCAAGGTCACCTTCCTCAAAACACCGGGCATGAACCCTGCGGCTATGATAGCAACGCAAGGCTTGCTGGTAGCGTGCAGCATGCGTAGCAGCGTGGAGAGGGTTCTCGTCAAGTAGCACAACATCGTCACGCCGGTGCTGATCTTGCGCTACTTTATCGTAGGCAAGCACTCGAGGGGCCCCGTAAATGATTTCCGTGGGGATAACTGCTTCTTCCCCGTAGACCAAGGAGAAGGGAGTCTACCCGGTAGCTCGATTAAGTGTCGTTCCGAGGGACTAGAGAACTACCGACAGCTCCTCGATCCACCACCTGCCGTGCTTCTCCAGCATATCGAAAGTTCTTGTCTTGAGTCCATGAAGCACTTCAGCGTTCGCCCTCTCAGCTTGTCCATTTCTCCGAGGGTGTGCCACAGAAGCAAATGAGATTTTCCATCCGAGGGTACGAACATATTGCATGAAGGCGTGGCTCGTGAACTGGGTGTCGTTGTCTGTGATGATCCTTGCCGGAATTCCGACACGACACCAATTCTTTCAAGAACTTGATAGCTGATTGAGCAGTCACCTTTCTCACGGCAGTCACTTATAGCCAATTTGTAAACTTGTCGATGGCAACGGACAAGAATTCAAAGCCCCTGATTGCTCAGGGGAAGGGGCCGAGGATATCGAGCCCCCAGACCGAAAATGGCCATGATAGAGGGATTGTCTGCAGGGCTTGGGCAGGCAGGTGTGTTCTCTTGGAATTGAACTGGCAGCCTTCACATTTCATGACGAGCTCAACTGCATCTTGGAGGGTTGTGGGCCAATAGAATCCTTGTCGGAATGCTTTCGCAATTAATGCCCTTGATCCCATGTGTGAGCCGCACATTCCTTTGTGAATCTCAGCCAACAGTTCCTTTCCATCCTCTCGGCAAACACACTTCAATTTCACACTGTTGGGCCTCCTTCTGTATAGAGCGCCATCGACAAACAGATACATACTAGCCCTCCGGGCTACTCTTTTAGCTTCATCATGATTGCCAGGGAGTTCTCCAGTTTCGAGGAAGGGGACAATGTGCCTTGCCTAAGTTGGAGCCTGAGGCTCAGCAACAAGGACTAGCGGCACCTCCTTGGCTACGGGAGCACCAGCCTCGTTCACGGGGTCCATAGGCCCGGCTAGAGGGGGTGGTCCGGCAGGCTGTGAGGAGTTGTTTCCGGTAGGGTCTCTACTAGGAGTGGATGGCTCTGCAGGGAGAGGCTTACCGTAGTCCATCTTTCTCCTCTTTCGGGCCATTGTGGCTGGTGATACGGAAGGTTGAGAGATATGGAGAACAAAAGTTCTTGGTTCCACAGGAAGCTTCTGCGCAGCACACTTTCACAGGTGATCAACTATGCTTTTTTTCCTCACGGGGGACGTGCTCTCCTTGCCACCCGTCAAAGTGCTCCACCAATCTCCTTACTTCCTCGACGTATGCTTCCATCAAAGGGCTATGATAATCTTTGTTGACTTGTCTCACCAAGCTGTGAATCCTCTCGAATAATCAACTTATTAAATCCCAATTCTGCTGCAATCATGAGCCCGGCAAGGAGCCCTTCATACTCTGTTGTATTGTTGGTGGATTCTACCCGGGCAAAGTGCATCTGGACGACATACTTCAAGTGCTACCTGGAGGGGGCAACAAGAAGCACACCAGCCCTGCTCCTTGTAGGGAAGAAGCACCATCAAAATACATTATCCATTCTTAGGGGATTCCTTGCCGGGGAGAGCTATCTCTGTCCTTTCCTCATTAGGGGTTGGCGTCCATTCTACAATAAACTCTGCCAATGCCCTGCTCTGAATGGTTGATGTTCTCTCAAACTTCAAACCAAAGCTGGATAACTCCAAAGCCCATTCCACTATTCTGCCAGTTGCCTCAGGGTTTCGGAGTATCCTTTGCAATGGGAAACGAGTGACAATCGTGATCTCATGGGCTTGGAAGTAGGGGCGCAGTTTCCTTGAGGCCATAATGAGACCAAATATTAACTTTTGCACGCCAGAGTACCTTGATCTAGCCCCTATAATAAGGAGTTAACGAAGTACACTGGGCGCTGCACCACTTTCTTCCTTGCCGCGTCCTTGGGGTTGCTCTCTTTGCCGTGCTCACCACTGCCCTGATCCTTTTCTGACTCTGCCGCGATCTGGCCACTTTCTACTTCATCCACCTATCGCTATGCTACCAAAGCTGCAGTGACCACTTGGTTGGTTGCCGCCAAGTATAGCAACAATGGTTCTTGGTGTCTGGGTGCAACCATGGTAGGCACAGACGATAGGTAGGCTTTCAACTCTTGCAGAGTTGCATCTGCTTCCGGGTCCACTTCATAGGTCCTGCCTTTTTCAAAACCTTGAAGAATGGCAAGGCACGCTTGATAGACTTGGAGATGAATCTGCTCAGTGCGGTAATGCATCCTGTCAAGCGCCTCACATCCGTAACTGTCCTTGGCACTTGGATCTGCTCAATGGCCTTGATCTTGTCGGGGTTGGCTTCCTGATCCGCCTATGGGACATGAAGAACCCAAGTAGTATGCCGGAGGGAACACCAAACACACATTTCTCCGGGTTAAACTTCAGATTGATCTTGCACAGATTGGCAAATGTCTCTTCCAAATCCTGGATAAGGGTGGCCTTATCATTGGTTTTGACCACTATATAATCCATATAGGCTTCTATATTTCTGTGCAATTGTGGCTCAACACCAATCTGGACTCCCCTTGCAAAAGTGGACCCGACACTCTTTAATCTGAACGGCATGCAGACAAAACAGTACGTAGCACATGGAGTGATGAATGATGTCTTCTCTTCATCTTCCTTGGACATGAAGATCTGATGATATCCTCAGTATTTATCCAAAAAGGAGAGCAAATCACATCCCAAAGTTGAATCCACAATCTGGTCGATGCGCGGCAAGGGAAATGGGTCCTTCGGGCAAGCCTTGTTGAGGTATGTGAAGTCAATGCAAAGCCTCCACTTCCCATTAGCTTTATGGACGACTACTGGAATTGCCAACCATGTAGGATGTAGTACCCCTCTGACCAAACCAGCTGCTTCCAACTTCTTGATGTCTTCGACAATGAACTGCCTCCTCTCCAAGGCTTTCTTCCTTACTTTCTGCTTGATGGGTCAGACATGTGGGCAGACAACAAGGTGGTGCTCAATTACCTCCCTAGGAACACCAGGGATATCAGATGGTTGCCAAGCAAACACATGGATATTCGCCCGCAGAAAGGCAACGAGCGCGCTTTCCTATTTGTTATCAAGGGTGGCGCTAATGGTGGAAGTACCATCAACACCAGCCAGCCTTGCTGGGACCTTCTTCACTTGGGGTGCAGCAACCTTGGATCTCTTGCTGTTGGAACACTCCGGCACGTTTCTTGGACTCCTTGCCGGAGGTCCTACAATCCCTCTTCTTCCCTTTGTTTTCCTTGGCGGGAACTGCTGCCGCCGCAGCCTCTGCTGCGACTGCGTCCCGATACATCTTGTCCACACAAATAATTACATCCTTCTCATCCGACGAGATAGTGAGCACTCCCAATGGCCCAAGCATTTTTAGGGTGTTGTAAGCATAGTGAGATGCTGCCATGAACTTGGACAGGGCTGATCGTCCAAGAATCCCATTGTATGGCAGGGGGAGATCAACCACATCAAACACAATCTTCTTAGTCCGAAAGTTCAGCTCTCCCCCAAACGTCACCGGCAACGTGATCTTCCCCTTAGGATGACTCCTGCCGGGGTTAACTCCTTGAAACATGTCGGTGGCCTCTAGCTCCTCTTCTCCTATCTAAAGCTTGCTGATAACTGCTAGGAAATCAGATTCAACCCGGCCCTGCCATCCACTAACATCTTTGTGACCTTGAGGTTGCGAATTGTTGGGGAAACCAACAACAGTAAGCACCCTACCGCTGTGGTGCAGCAAGGGTGATCCTCCTCATCAAATATGATGGGCGTGCGGAACCACTTGAGTGGATTCCGAGCCTCTGGCGCTGGTTCCACAAGATTGACCTCTCGTGCCCATCGCTTGAGTTGGTGATGAGAGGTGTGCAAAGATGCACCTCCATCAATGCATAGGGTTTCAGTGGCCTTCTGAAATTCCTGCTCACTTGTTTGCTCTTCATCCCCTCCATCACTAACATCATCACAGGTTTCCTTCTCTCAGCCCCTGGCGGGCTTTCCTTGGTTCCGAAAGGGCTTGCCGGGGCGATTTGCTTCACCGCCTCGGCCCTTACTGCCAGCAGCATTCTGACCTTTCTCCTTGTCACGCTTATCATATTCCGCCCTTTGTCTCTTGACGAGTTGCTCAACCTGATAACACTCTTGAAGGTCGTGGCTTTTGGTCCGATGGATCTTGCAATACGACCCATCACCTTTCCCAACTTTTTCCACGATAGTGGCCTCCTGGTAGGCAGTGCACGCGGCAACTTCCTTGTGGGGGGCCTCATCCTCGGACTTATTGCCGGTACTACGTGTGTCCGAACCTTCCACAGTCATCACTGCCTTGTCTCCTGGCTTCCTACTACGCTTCTTGCCCTTCCTCTGACTGGTTGATTCATCCTCATCCTTTGAATCAACATTGATGCAATCTTCCTCTCTGGGCAACTTCCTTCCTTCTTCCCTCCGGGCACATTTATCCACTAGTGTATATAGTTCTTTCACAGTCTTGGGAAGCCGAACGTTCATTTTGGAACAAATGCAGCGTTTGCGCACATTATACTGGAAAGCTGCTATAACAGCTATCAGATGGATATTAGGAATGTTTCTATGAACTTTACTGAATCTCTGCAAATACTTATGGAGGGTTTCTCCTTCCTTCTGCTCGAGAAGTTGCAGGTCGCTGGGCCTGCCGATCTCTTGGTGGCCACCAGTGAAGGCACCGATGAACTCGTGGCATAGGTCTGCCCATGACGAAATGGAGTTCATCGGCAGGTGCATCACACAAGACCTCACATTGGACTTGAGGGCCAAAGGGAAGTAGTTGGCGAACACCTTCTCATCTCTTCCCCCGGCAGTCTGAACAACGATGGTGTAGATGCTCAAGAACTCTGCCGGGTTTAGCCTCCCGTCATACTTCTCAGGTATCTCTGGCTTGAAGTGCGAACGGATGGCCAACGGACCTGCCGCAGCTCTCGTGTAAAGGCAGGGCATCCAACCTCGAAGGGTAGGCACCCACCAACACCGATTGCGGGCTCATCAACGTTGAGGTCGTCGCACGAGTCGGGCTGGTGGGGATTGTTGCGGCACCGCTCGGCGATGGCACGCGCGTCCTCCGTTGCCTGTCTTTCGGGGTTCGACGTTGGCCTGGACGTGAACCATG
Source organism: Triticum aestivum (assembly GCF_018294505.1). Classification (NCBI taxonomy): domain Eukaryota; kingdom Viridiplantae; phylum Streptophyta; class Magnoliopsida; order Poales; family Poaceae; genus Triticum; species Triticum aestivum. The sequence continues at coordinate 315,668,453 of NC_057803.1, forward strand.
GCCGAGGTCAGAAGAGGCCATCGAGACGTTGTCGAGGTCTTGATTCTGCTGCGCCCTCGCCGACTGCCGTGCCGGGGACTGAACCATGGCGACGGCCCCCTTCATACATCTAGCAGCGCAGCGGTGGCAGTTGCTTGGATAGGTTGCCGTGGGAAAGCTCGTCGTGAGCCACCAGCTTCAGCGAAACCGAGCAGGCTCTGGATGGTGGCACGCCACTCATCCATCTGCTCGGTAGCTGGCGGGAACCTCAGTAACAACTGAGCTCGCGCCATGGCCTCTGTGGCCGTGCTTGGCATGGATGTCGATGACATCGACCGCACCGTCACCTGGCTCCGGATGGTGCCTGCAGTGACGGCTACGGCGCCGCGCCCACACCGCAGTGGGGTGACCACCGGGGAAGCGGGGTCGCATGGCAGTGGTGCTCGAAGATCAGTGGCTCCGTTGAGCGTAGCGGCCTGGTCGGCTCGTTCGGGAGGAGGCACATGCTCCGTGGCCGCTCCCGTGATGGGGGCGACCGTAGGGGATGGCTCGCCCTAGACCGAACACTATTGTTGCGGTTGTGCTCGTCGGCTGGAAGAGGGGGCGTGGATGGAATGACCTCCTCGTCCGTACCTTGCAGAGCTTGACCGTCGAGACGTTGCTGGTGTTGTTCTCCTCCGGCAGCTCTAGCCCCCGTGTCAGCCGCGGTGGAGGCGATAACAGTGCCACCTGCTCCAACCATGCCCCCAGCGGCGTCCATGTCCCCATGAGCTCCCGTGTCCCCCGCGGCGTTGGAGGCCACAGGCAGAGGAGCTTTCGAAGTGGATGGATGGGCTGAGGTGCCAGATTTCTTCTTGTGCGCCGTGGTCGATGGCGCCGTCGAGGATGAAAACGTCAATGAAGATGATGCGCGGTGTACCCTTTCAAGTTCGCGCAAGCACTCTCCCTACCTGGCGCGCCAAAGATATCACAGGATTTTTGCAGCCACCTATGGGACCGGGCGCCCCCTTGTTGGTTCGGTGGATGGACAGCGCGTTGCACAAAGAACAGACCAGCGTACGACCGCGTGGCAGAGAGCACCCAATCGATTTACCCAGGTTCGGGTCACCGCGAGGCATAAGACCCTACTCCTGCTTTAGTGGATTGATGGAAGAATGGATGTGGTGGTGCGTAGTACACTTGCCTGGCAAGGTTTGCCCGAGACGACTAGGTGTATGTGGTGGCTTGGGGTTGTTAATGTTCCAACCTTCTAACCCCTCCTGCGAGTGCCATGGGCCTCCTTTTATAGATTAAGGGGTCGCCACAGTCGCAAAGTGGTCATAATCCACTGATATGATAGCAAATAGTGCTATCATACCTAACTCTACAGGCTGACAAGGTGCATTAAATGCACCGCTTAGTGTCACATCACAGGGCACTTGCCAAAGCCTACCAGGCTATCTCGCCATCTCCGCTCCTGCTCTCTTGACACGTCATAGGACGGGTGTCATCTATAGGCTTCTCTGTAGGAAATGGCTGCCATGTGGCGAATGGCTGCCACTTAATCACCTTGTGGCTTGACACCGCACTGATTGATGAGTGAGTCGTGCTTGAGAGGTTGCTAGGGCGGTTCTTCCCCCGTGGACCCCGGCAGGCTCTGGCGGAGAGCCTCAGTTGCTTGCTGCAGGTGGTGGCCTCGCCCCTTGTCGGGCTCGCCTCCCCGGCAAGGGAGGCCCTTCACTTGTCGATACCTTGTTCTTCAGGCTCAATCCTTGGTCCATCTGAGCTGCATGTTGGTTTTTGGATTCTCTTGGTTTTCCAATCTCTGACTTAAGCTGGTGCTTCAATATTGATCTTGTGCCTGTGCACGGTTGGTCAACAGACACATGGTTTGTCACATCGACAAGTCCGGAGACGGCTCTCCTCGAGCAGAACAACATCATCACGTCTATGTTGATCTTGCGCTAATTCATTGTAGGATAGCACTCGAGGCGACCCGTAAATGAGTTCCGTGGGGATAATCGCTTCTGCTCCGTAGACCAGGGAGAAAGGAGTCTGCCCAGTAGCTCGATTTGGTGTCGTTTTGAGGGACTAGAGAACTACTGGCAACTCATCGATCCACCGCCTGCCGTGCTTCTGCAGCATATCAAAGGTTCTTGTATTGAGTCCTTGTAGCACTTCAGCGTTCGCCCTCTCAGCTTGTCCATTGCTTCGGGGATGTGCCATAGAGGCAAATGAGATCTTGCATCCGAGCACATGAACATATTATATGAAGGTGTGGCTCGTGAACTGGGTGCCATTGTTGGTAATGATCCTTGCGAGAATTCCGAAATGACACACCAATTATTTCAAGAATTTGATAGTTGACTATGCAGTCACCTTTCTCACGACAGTCACTTCCGGCCACTTTGTGAACTTGTGGATAGCAACGAACAAGAATTCAAAGCCCCTGATTGTTCGCGGGAAGGGGCAGAGGATATCGAGCCCCCAAACCAAAAATGGCCATGATAAAGGGATTGTCTGAAGAGCTTGGGCAGGCAGGTGTATGTTCTTGGAATGGAACTAGCAGGCTTGACACTTGGTGACTAGCTCGACCACATCTTGGAGGGCTGTAGGCCAATAGAATCCTTGTCAAAATGCTTTCCCAACTAATGCCCTTGATCCAATGTGGGAGCTACACATGCCTTTGTGTATCTCATCCAGCAGGTCCTTTCCTTCTTCCCGGCAGATGCACTTCAATTTCACACCGTTGGGCCTCCTTTTGTATGGAGTGTCATCGAGAAGCTGATACATACTGGCCCTCCGGGCTACTCTTACAGCTTCATCTTGGTCGCCGGGAATCTCTCCGGTTTGGAGGAAGTGGACTACGTGTCTTGCCCAAGTTGGAGCCTGGGGCTCGGCAATGAGGACTAGCGGCACCTCCTCTACTGCGGGAGCACATGCCTCGTTTGTGGGGTCAATGGGCCCGGCTAGAGGGTGTGGTTTGGCAGGTGGTGAGGAGTTGTTTTCGGCAGGGTCTCTGCCAGGAGCGGACGGCTCTACTGGGAAATGCTTACCGGAGTCCAATTTCCTCCTTTTCCGTGTCATTGTTGCTGGGGATACGGAGGGCTGAGTAAGATGGAAAACAAAAGTCCCTGGTTCCACAGGAAGCTTCTCCGCAGCACACTTTGAGAGATGATCAGCTATGCTATTTTCCACATGGGGTACGTGCTCTGTTTGCAATCCGTCAAAGCGTTCCTCCAATTTCCTCACTTCCTCGACGTATGCCTCCATCAATGGGCTTTGGTAATCCATATTGACTTGTTTCACCACAAGTTGTGAATCTCCTCGAAGGATCAACTTCTTAATTCCCAATTCTGCGACAATCCTGAGCCCGGCAAGGAGCTCTTCATACTCTGCTATATTGTTGGTTGCCTCTTCCCGAGCAAAATGCATCTGCACGACGTACTTCAGGTGCTCCCCAGAGGGGGCGACGAGAAGCACGCCGGCTCCTGCACCTTGCAGGGAAAAGGCACCATCGAAATACATAATCCATTCTTGGGGTGATTCCTTCTAGCGGGTAATTGTCTCTGTTACTTCCTCAATAGGGGTCGACGTCCATTCTCCAATAAACTCTGCCAATGCCCTGCTCTAGATCATTGTTGTGCTCTCAAACTTCAAATGAAAGCCCACTCTACTATTCTACCGGTAGCCTCAGGGTTTTGGAGTATCCTTTGCAACAGAAAATGAGTGACAACCGTGATCTCATGGGCTTGGAAGTAGTGGCGCAGTTTCCTTGAGGCCATGATGAGACCAAAGATCAACTTTTGCATACTAAAGTACCTCGATCTAGCCACCTATAACAAGGAGCTGACAAAGTACACTTGGCGCTGCACCACTTTCTTCCTTACCGTATCCTTGGGGTTGCTTTCGCTGTTGTGCTCATTGATGTCCTGATCCTTCTCTAGCTTTGTTGGTCCTTGCTCACTCTCTGCCTCATCCACTTCCCACTGCGCCACCAAGGCTGCACTAACCACTTGGTTGTTTGCCACTAAGTATAGCAATAATTGCTCTTGTGGTTTGGGAGCAACTAGGGTAGGCACAGAGGACAAGTAGGTCTTCAACTCTTGCAAAGCTGCATCTACTTCTGGAGTCCACTTCATGGGTCCCGCATTCTTCAAAATTTTGAAGAACGGCAGGGCGCGCTCGGCAAACTTCGAGATGGTTTGCTTAGCGCGGCAACGCACCCTGTCAGACGCCTCACATCCTTAACTATCCTTGGCGCCTGGATCTGCTCGATAGCTTTAATCTTGTCGGTGTTGGTTTTGATCCCCCGATGGGACACAAAGAACCCAAGCAGCATGCCAGAGCGAACACGAAACACACATGTCTCTGGGTTGAGCTTCATGCTGATCTTGTGTAGATTAGCAAATGTCTCCTCCAAATCCTGAATAAGGGTGGCTCTATCCTTGGTCTTAACAACAATATAATCCATATGAGCTTCAATGTTTCTGTGCAGTTGTGGCTCGAAACCAATCTAGACTGCCCTTGCAAAAGTGGACCCGACACTCTTTAATCCGAACAGCATGCAAACAAAATAGTACATACCACATGGAGTGATGAACGATGTCTTCTCTTCATCTTTCTTGGACATGAAGATCTAGTGATACCCAGAATATGCATCCAGAAAGGAGAGCAAATCGCAACCTGAAGTGGAATCCACAATCTGATCGATGTGCGGTAATGGAAACAGGTCTTTCGGGTAGGCTTTGTTGAGATCTGTGAAATCTATACAAAGCCTCCACTTTCCGTTAGGCTTCCAGACTACCACTGGATTTGCCAACCATGTGGGATGTAACACTCCTCTGACCAAACCAGCTACTTCAAGTTTCTTGATCTCTTCCACGATGAACTGCCGTCTCTCCAAGGCCTGCTTCTGGACTTTTTGCTTGACGAGTCGGGTGTGTGGGTAGACATCAAGGTGGTACTCGATTACCTCCCTGGGAACACCGGGGATATCAGATGGTTGCCAGCCAAACACATCGATATTCGCCCGCAGGGAGGCAATGAGCGTGCTTTCCTATTTGTCATCGAGGGCGGCGCTAATAGTGAAAGTACCATCAATGCCAGCCAGCCCTGCCAGAACCTTCTTCACTTGGGGCGCAGTGACCTTGGATCTCTTGCTGTTGGAACTCTTTGGCAAGTCATCGACAGGCGCAGTGCACTCTGAAGAGGTACGCTTCCTGGATTCCTTGGCAGCATCCTTGCTACCCTTCTTCTTTCCTTTGTCCTCCTTGGCGGGAAGTGCTGCTGCCGCTGCCTCTACCGCGACTGCGTCCCGGTACATCTTGTCCATGCAAATGACTGCATCCTTCTCATCTGATGGGATGGTGATGATCCCCAAAGGCCCAGGCATTTTCATGGTGTTGTAAGCATAGTGGGATGCCACCATGAATTTAGCCAGGGCTGGGCGTCCAAGAATCCCATTGTACGGCAGGTGCAGGTCAACCACATCAAACACAATCTTCTCAATCCGGTAGTTCAGATCTCCCCCAAACATTACCGGCAACATGATCTTTCCCTTAGGATGGCTCCTGCCAGGATTAACTCCTTGAAACGTGTCGGTAACCTCTAGCTCTTCCTCTTCTATCTGAAGTTTGCTGATAACTGCCGGGGAGATCAGATTTAACCCGCCCCGCCGTCCACCAACACCTTCGTGACCTTGAGGTTGCGAATTGTTGGAGAGACCAACAATGGCAAACACCCTAACGCAGTGGTGCGGTTAGGATGATCCTCTATGTCAAATATGATGGGCGTGCGTGACCATTTGAGCTGCTCCCGGGCCTCTGGTTCCACGGCATTGACTTCCCATGCCCACCGTTTAAGTTGGCGATGAGAGGTGTGTAAAGATGCACCCCCGCCAATGCACAAGGTGTTATCGGCCTTCTGAACTCCTGCTCACTGGTTTCATCTTCATGCCTTCCATCACTCTCATCATGACAGGCTTCCTTCTCTCAACCTCTAGCGGGTTTTCCTTGGTTCCTGAAGGGTTTGTCGGGGCGATTTGCTTCACCGCCTCGGCCCTTACAGCTAGCAACATTTTGACCCGTTTCCATGTCACGCTTCTCATACTTTGCTCTCTATCTCATAACAGGCTGCTCAACCTGATAGCATTCTTGAAGGTCGTGGCCCTTGGTCCGATGAATCTTGCAATACGACCCATCACCTTTCCCGGCCTTCTCGGCAGCCGCGGCTTTCCGGCAGTCAGCGCACACGGCAACTTCCTTGCCGGGGACCTCAGCCTTAGCCTTCTTGTCGATGCTAGGCGTAGCCGATCCTTTAACAATCCTCACTGCCTTATCCTTCCGCTTCTTAATGCGCTTCTTGCTCTTCTTCTGACTGGTTGATTCATCGTCCTCCTCTGAATTGACATTGGTGCAATCTTCCTCTCCGGGCAACTTCCTCCCCTCCTCCATCCGAGCACACTTATCCACCAAGGTGTAGAGCTCCTTCACAATCTTGGGAAACCGCATGTTCATTTTGGAACAAATGCGGTGGTTGTGCACATTAGACTGGAAAGCTGCTATAACATCTGCTGGATGGATAATTGGGATGTTCATATGAACCTTGCTGAATCTCTGCAAATACTTACTAAGGGTTTCTGCTTCCTTCTATTGGAGAAGCTGCAAGTCGTTGGGCCTGTCTGGATGTTGATGGCCGCCGATGAAGGCGCCAATGAACTCATGGCACAGGTCACCCCACGACAAAATGGAGTTCTCTGGCAGGTTCATCAGCCAAGACCTCACGTTGGACTTGAGTGCCAAAGGGAAGTAGTTGGCAAACACCTTCTCATCTCTTCCCCCGGCAGCCTGAATAGCGATGGTGTAGATGCTCAGAAACTTTGCCAGGTTTAGTCTTCCGACGTACTTCTCAGGTATTTCTAGCTTGAATGTGCGAATGGATGGCCAACGGACTTGTCGCAGCTTACAAGTAAAGGCAGGGCACCCAACCTACAATGGTAGGCACCCGCCAATGCCGAGCACAGGCTCGTCGATGTTAGGGCCGTCAAGCCCATCAGTCTGGCAGTGGTCACCGTGGTGTCGCTCGATGGAGACGCGCATGTCTCCCCTCCGCCTATCCTCCAGGGCACACCGTCGGCCTTCACGTACTCAAGGATCAGAGGAGGCCATCGAGACTTCATCAGGTTCTTGATTCTGTTGTGCTCGCGCTGGCTGCTGCGGTAGAGATTGCATCATGGGGGTGGACCCTTCCGTATGGCCAGCAGCATGAGCCATTGTTGTCGCTTGGGGAGGCTGTGGCGGGCCAGCTCGCTGCGAGCCCCCAGCCTCGGCGAAACCGAGCAGACTTTGGATGGTGGCACCCCATTTGTCCATCTGCTTGGCCGCTTGTGGGAACCTCAGCAGCAGCTGAGCCCTCTCCATGGCCTTCATGGATGTACTTGGCATGGGTGATGATGAAGTAGACCGTAACGTCGCTTGGCACCTGACCGTGCCGGCGGCGACAGCACCACAGCCCCACTGTTATGGAGCGGCCACTTGGGTGGCAGGGAGCACGGTGAAGGTGCTCGAGGGCCAGCAGCTCCATCAGGTGCAGCGACTTGATCGATCCGTCCCGGGGGAGGCGCATGCACTGCGATCGCACCCGTGGTGGGGGTGGCCGGAGGTCGGCTATTCGACCCAGAGAGAGCGTCATTGTTGCAGCTGTGCCTGTCAGCGGGAGGAGAGGAACGGACGGAGTATCCCCTCACCTGTGCCTTCTGGAGTGTGGCCTCTGAGATGTTGCTGATGTTGTTCTCCTCCAATGTCTCCCACTCCTGTGTTAGCCGTGGGGGAAGTGCTGACAGTGCCGCCTACCCTGACTACGTCCCCAGCAGCGTCCACGTCCTCGCATGCCTCCGCATCCCCCGCAACATTAGAGGCCGCAGTTGGCGGAGGCTTCGAGGTGGATGGATGAGCCGAAGCATCGGATTTCTTCTTGGGCACCATGGTCGCTGGCGCCGTCGAACGTGAAGAAGCTGAAGAAGATGGCGCGCTGCACACGCCTTTAGGTTCGCGCAAGCGAGCCCCCTACCTGGTGCGCCAAACATGTCGCGGAGAACCACATCCACCTATGGGACCAGAGGGCCCCTTGCTGGTTCGGCAAGGGGAAGTCGCGTTTCACAAAGAGCAGACGAGCGTGGGTGATGCGGAGCATCCTATGGTCATCCCCATGGACCTACCATCGTCTCACCAAGTGCCAAGAGGACCTATGACACGAGCACGAGCTAGAGCTCTCGAGACCGAGGTGACTTCCTTCATTAGTGATATCACATATGATCCACTCAAGACATGGCTACTACCTAAGTCCGAAATGTTATGCACGATTAGGTACCAAGAGGACCCTCCCGAAGATGCACGTGAAGATGGACAAGCCCCCAAGTTCATGGATGAAGAGAACCAACGAAAGGAGTCAAGAACAGCTCCCAGGACCCGGACATCCGGCCATGACCCCGGACTTCCGGCCCCTAGAGCATCCACCACGATAGCTTCCAAGTACCTATAGGCTCCGGACATCCGGCCAAGGCCGGAAATCTGGCCCAATTCTTGGAAATCTGGTGCTCTCCATCCCGAATGCATCGAGACCGACCCCGCTAGCCCGGACAACCGGCCACCCAGCCCGGACATCCGGACCCTCGGGAAGGCCCAGACATCCGGCCCGACACCCGGACGTCCAGCCCCATTTTTCTTCGCATAGTAGAGGGCCGAGGCCTGTGTACCCCTTCGCCACCTAGACTATATATACTTCTCCTCTGCCCTCTCTCTAGGGTTAGCAAAGTAGTAGCTCATTGAGAAGCTTTGCTCTCCACTTGACCCCTTCTCCTTAGGAGCTCATCACCTCTACGGAGAAGATCCCCCAAGTGGATTCAGGATCCCTAACGGGAAGACCTCAAGACCTCCTCATGGAGAAGAACGTGCTACCTATGTATCGTCCTTTGTTGGATTCATATCTTGTATCACTTTGCGTTTTAAGGATCTAGCATATGTGCGACTGAATCTTGTTGGTTTGAGTGATTCTCCGTGTTTCCCTTTGTGATTTCTCCTCGTGTTCTTCGTGTTCATCGCGGGATCCGCTTCTTTCATGAAAGATCGACCATATAGGGTTCCACCCTACATCATGTTGGTATCATGAGCCACGTTGATCATGATTTCTGAGCCTCCCCTCTTCGTTTTCTAGCCTTGTTTGTTGATTTTGTCGCAAATTCGAAAATTCCCCACAAAAATAGCCCCCAAATTTTTCTGTGATTTGTTGGTGTGATGAAGTTTTGTTGGATTTGATCCGCGGATTTCGTGTGTAGCAGGTAGATCTAGCTTAACCCCATCTTTTCCACAATTTCCATCCACAAAGTCTCTCGAATTTTGCCCAGCAATTTCGAATTACCCACGAGTTCATCAAGTTCATCCACGGATCCCGAGCCCGGACATCCGGCCCGATCCTCGGACATCCGGCCCCTGATATCATCATTTTCATCCACCGCCTTGTTTCCCGCCTAACTTTCATCAAACTTTGCTCCCACGTACACTTCCGCCTACCACCATTACTTCCGCATACCACCCCCGCTTTCCGCAACCACGCGACCACCATCGCTTTCCCGCTATCAACTCCAACAATTTTGACATGTTTGCTTTGAGAATTTGAGTTGCGGTTTCCGTTTCCTAACGTGTTTCGGCTACTTCGGGATAGTTCGACATCAACATCACCGCCGCTCATCTTCGCCACGGACTCGTCATCGACAGCGACCACTTCACCGTCATCCGTCCTTGCTTACACACGAGTAGCCCTCGACGGTAATCTCGATGAAATCTTGGTCTACGCCTTGCCATTACATTGATGACCACCATAGCCCAATTTTGCGTATCTTGCCTACCGAGACTAGCCTTTGAGTATTGACGGCAACTTGACTTGTGCACATTACTGATCATACTTCCCATTGCATACTTACCATATCATCTTGGTACATATTTTGGTATCATCTTTTGTATCACAAAGTTGTCATCGTATACACAATTGCTATCTTGGTTCGTGAAGTTTTGCATGATAAAGAACTCAAAAGATAAAGAGCCAAACAAGATTTTAAGCACAAGGGCAAGATAATCAAAGAGCTTTTAAGCAAGAACCATAGCATCATACTACATTAAGATTGTCATACTCGATCATCTTGGATCATATCATCGGAATACCATACATAGAGCATACTTGGGATAGAAGTCATTGCATTTTTTCTTAGTAGGTTGTGCACAAGTCTTCGTATCCGCCTATTGTGCAATCGTGCTAGCGTCTCTCTAGTGATGTGTGACAAGAGCATTTTCCGTGGATTCCTCAGTTTGGCTCATTCCGTGGTTGCATGACCCCATTTATCTATTCATGTGTGTGTTTCCGTGTACCATATCTTGCTACTGGTCTACTTGTTGCATTAGCAAATTTGCAAATCTTTTCCAACATTATTGAAGCTCACTAACAATTGCATCAAATTTTATGAAACCATCCTAACCGAGCTCCACCTTAATCTTTTATTTGTGTAGTTGTGAGAAACCGACAAGAAATGGTACCAATTGTGCTATTTCCTTGTTTTACATTTGAGTGATCATTGATCCATCTTCAACATCGGTCAAGGTACATTTGGTATAATTTCTTCTCTTTCTCCTGCTCACATATTTTGTTGGAATAATGGATAGGCCAAGTACTTCTACCAACCCACTCTTCATCGAGCAAGGAGATGACATGTCCTCCTACGTCACAAAGAGCCACCTCTTTGGTGCACAACGAGCTTTGCATCAAGAATAAAAAGCAATGAGTGACCTCATCAACAACCTCGCCACCGACTTGTGACTGTCCGAGAAACGCACAAGAGACTACTTTGATAAGAAGCTCGATGAACAAAAACAAGAGAGCAATGCAAGAATGGATGAGATTCCTGCCTTGTTGATCAACCGCTCTTCTACCACTCCATCCTAGTCAAGACGGGGCCGCTCGAGTTGACACTCTGACGACACCATCTCTGGCTCAACTACTCCTACATCGAATACTCTTCGATGAGTCGCGTGTCAAGATCATCAAGCAAACAGCAATCCCCTACACAACACCGATCATCAAGAGCAACTTCGAGTGCAAGAGCATTGACATCGTCGAAACCAAGCTACATTCGTGCAAGCACAAGAACATCAATGCCTACGCCAACAAGAGGAAGAACGAGGGCGCCTACACCAAGATGAACAAGATGTCGAGGCACAACGTCAAGAAAAATAACGGCGAGAAGCTCAAGCACTTGAGGCGCAATGTGCACTCCACGACACAAGTCATGCCGTTTCCGCACGCAACCGCCATACGTGTGAACAAGAAGAAGCACATCGCGATGAAGTTCAAGAGACGATTTATCAATCACGAGTGCATCATCAAGTTCCTCAAGCTCCTCCACAAGCTCGACAAGAACCTCAGGTTCACCAAGAGCAAGAAGACAATAGAAATCCTGCATGACAAGAGCAACATGAGGTGGACGATCCTCCACAACAAGGGCGTCATCATCCCTGACCCCACCATAGTGAAGAGCAACGCTATGGCAAGCTAAAGTTCACCATGCCCAAGTTTTTCGGAAGCAATGATACCGAAGAGTACCTTTCATGGGCATTGAAGGTTGACAAAATCTTCCGCTTGCACAACTATGTGAAGAGAAGAAGATCGCTATGGTATCCCTTGAGTTCCAAGATTACGTCCTAATTTGGTGGGAACAAGTCATTGAGCGCTGAGAGGCAAGAGGTGAACCACCCATCACAACTTGGGTGCAAATGAAGGATGTCATGAGATCACGTTTTGTGCCAATGTACTACAACCGTGACCTATTAAAGAAACTCCAACTCCTCAAGCAAGGAACCAAGAGATTTAAAGAATACTACAAGTAAATGGAGATTGCCATGATATGAGCCAATGTCACATAAGATGATGAGCAAACTATGGCACGTTTCTTGAATGTACTCAACCATCCTATCAAGAAGATCGCCGACTTCCAACCATACTCGAACCTCATCGAGCTAGTGCACCAAGCTACCAAGGCAAAACGTCAAGTGCAAGATGACTTCAAGTATGCCAAGTTCTCGTCCAAGTCATATGGTTTCTCCAACACCCAAGCTTCAACGACTCCAACACCTTCGACCTCAACGAAGCCTTCTACAAGCAACATCGACAAGTCAAGTTACAAGAAAACTTCAATTACCTCAAGTCATCCTCCTACTACAAGCAACTTCAAGCCGAGAGCTTCATCATCATCTACTCCAACCGATAAGACAATGACGGAGCATATGCTTCAAATGTGGTGGCCGAGGCCACAAGTGACGAAGCTATGTACCTAGGGTAGGGTCATGGACCTGTCCAAACTGCCCTACCCAAGGACATCTCTAGAAGAAATCACCTTTCAATCGACTTGGAGGTGTTCCACTCGACAGACTCGAAGACACTCAACCAAGAAGTGATCACTCGACCAAGACCAAACCACTTGACAGCCAGGAGACCTAAAGGCACTCCGCGTGCTAACGTCGGTTATTAAGTAGCCTTTATGGTCATCGTAGCACTTTATTAGGGACGTTACCAGTAACGCCCAACCTTAATGTATTTAAAACCCTGCATAACTAAGGGCCAGAGGGGTTCGGCGAACTCTATATAAGCCACCCCCTCCTCAGTGCAAAGGGTTCGCACCCTTGTAAACCATACACGCATAATCCAGTCGACCGCCTCCGGGCTCCGAGACGTAGGGCTATTACTTCCTCCGAGAAGGGCCTGAACTCGTAAACCTCGTGTGCTTACAACTTCTCCATAGCTAAGATCTTGCCTCTCCATACTTACCCCCCTACATTACTGTCAGACTTAGAACCATGAAAGTTGGTGCCCACCTTGGGGCAGGTGTTTTAGCGATTTGTTGGAGGAGTTGCGATCTTTTCCAATCCAAATCATCATGGTTTCTGGCGGAGTTTTGGTGGAGGGCCGCGAGATCCGTCTCGGCGCGCTCACGTTCATCGCCAATGACTCCGCTTGGCTTCAGGAGGCTTCGCTCGACGTGGACGCACTCCCCACCCGCGAAGCAATGCACTTTAGCGCGTGCATCCGCGGCGTTCTCTTGTGGCAACCGTCGACCCCCTACCGGCCGACTCCTGTGTTGTCCTCCCTCCCTGTTTCCCGCCGGCGCAAGCGCTCCGGTCGGTCGAGACTTCAACGGTGGGTGAGACACGCGGTGGCACGCCAGTCGGCCACCCCTCAAGTCGTGGCGATCGAGCCCGATGAATCCCTCTACGGCCTGTTCGATCTGTCGACTGGCTCTACAGAAACCGCATCCGAGTGCGACAGCAGTGATCCGGCGGCGGAGGTTCTGATGGTCGATGGACCGCCCAGTCCTCCCGGTTTTCCCCGCACCGACGGAGGCGTGGGTGGAGGCGACCCGTCGCGTCCCCATGAGGAATATCTCCCCGAGCCTCTCACGTCGCTGCAGAGAGAAGAACTTCGTCGCCGGAACATGGATGCACTGCACACTCCTATCGTCGGAGAAACCCCCGAGGCTCGTGCCTTGGAGGACGCGCGCCTGGCAAACTTGGCTGAGCGCACTCGACTGGAGAACCTCCAACGAGCACTCGACGAGCGTGCGCGACAACGGGTTCCCGAATCCAGTCGACGTCAGCTCTTCCCGCCCCTGCAGGTATATCAAACTCCGATTCAGAATTTAGCAGCTACAACCCGTATAGCAGAGTCGATTCAGCCTTCCCAGTCAAAGGCTGGCAGAGGCTTACTGCAGATCAGAGCGTTAGTCCGGGCAGCAGGAGACCAAAATTCTGCTGTTTCTCAGTCGCGGAACAGGATTCACAGCAGATCTGTTGCTGCAGACATAGTCTAGTCAGCTCATAGCCCAAGATCGCCCCCGAGGTGTTAGGGACGTGGAGACCGGCATAATCAGCATGGGAACCATGAGAAATATGTTCACCGATTCGATCGTGATGATCGACGTCGAGTGCCCACCCCTCCCCCGAGGAGCGGGTCGTATGCGCCTCAACAGCAGGACCACAGGCCCCCTCGTAGTGTTGGGCAAAGGATTCCAGTCGACTCCAGGAAGCCAGGCTTTGATGCGAGATCCATTCTTGTTCAAGGTTTGGTCGACAGGAACAGAGCTCACCGAGAAGGTCACGATAGAGACGCGCCTACCAGTAGTAGAGCACATGTTTTGGGGCCAGAGTGCTTTAGTAGAGCTATCAAGGCCGCTGTGATTCCTCCCAACTTCAGGTTGGCGACTGGAGTCAGCAAGTTCACTCGTGAGTCCAAGCCCTATACATGGCTTGAAGACTACCGAGTGGCCGTCCAGATTGGTGGCGGCAATGATGAAGTGGCCATGAAGTACCTGCCTCTCATGTTGGAGGGCTCGGCCAGAGCGTGGCTGAACCAGTTAGCACCCAGCAGCATTTACACTTGGGAAGATCTTGCCCGGGTGTTTGTCACCACATTTGAAGGAACATGCAAGCGACCGTCAGGGCTGACGGAACTGCGGTCTTGCGTGTAGAAGCCGAATGAAACTTTGAGGGGTTACATCCAGAGATGAATCATGTTACATCACACGGTAGAGAATGTGCCTGGCCACCAAGCAGTCCATGCCTTCAAAGAAGGCGTCAAGTACAGAGAATTGAATCTGAAATTCGGTCAGACCGGAGATATGTCTCTGAATCGGATGATGGAGATTGCCACCAAGTACGCTAATGGTGAAGACGAGGATCGACTCAGGAGTGGCAAGCTCAAGTCAGTCACTCAAGAAACCGGAGGAAATTCCAATCGGAAATAGAAGTAGAAAGCCGAGCCAGCTGCTCCTGGGGAAGCCTTGGCTGTAACCCAAGGAAAGTTTAAAGGGAAACCCAAAGGACCTTGGAACCCCAAGAAAGTTAAAGACTAGGACGGAAATGATGTGTTGGATTTGCCATGTCTCGTCCACACCAAGAAATATGAAGAGGGTAACTTCATTTACCCGAAACATACCACCCGACAGTGTCGACTCTTGATCCAGCAGTTCCAGGGCAAGCAGCCCAAAGATAAGGAAAAGGAGTCGGACAAAGTTGAGGACAAGGAAGATAGTGACGATGGATACCCTCAGGTCAATTCCACCCTGATGATTTTTGCTGATGTTGAAAGCAAAAGTCGACTGAAAGTTATCAACCAAGAAGTGAATATGGTTGCTCCGGCGACACCCAGTTATCTGAAGTGGTCTCAGACTGCCATAACATTCGACCGGTCCGATCACCCAACGCACATCGCCACCGCTGGGAGGCAAGCTTTGGTGGTCGACCCGGTTGTTGAAGGCACTCGATTGACCAAAGTCTTGATGGATGGGGGCAGTGGTTTGAACATACTATATGCTGAGACGTTGAAAGGAATGGGCATTCCGATGTCCAGACTCAGTACCAGCAACATGAGTTTCCATGGAGTCATTCCTGGGAAGAAGGCCGAATCACTCGGCCAGATTGCTCTTGATGTGGTTTTCGGTGATTCCAAGAATTACCGCAAAGAAAAGTTGACGTTTCAAGTTGTAGACTTCCGGAGTGTCTATCATGCTATTTTGGGCAGGCCGACTTATGCACGCTTCATGGCCCGACCATGTTATGTGTATCTCAAATTGAAGATGCCTGGCCCTAAGGTTGTGATCACTATTACGAGCAATCGGAAGCAAGCGGAAGAATGTTTTCAGAAAGGTTCAAAGATTGCTGATGCTCAGATGGCGGTGGTGGAGCTGCAGGAATACCAGAAGACTGCAGACCCGAGTGATCTGTTGCGAGCCAAGAAGCTCGCCACAGAATCAGCTTTTCAGTTGTCTGGCGAAACGAAGACAGCTCACATCCACCCCACCGATCCCAGCGCTGCTCCAACTCATATCTCAACAACACTCGACTCCAAATAGGGAGAAGCGCTCATCCAGTTCCTCCGTGAGAACTGGGACATTTTCGCATGGAAGCCTTCTAACATGCCAGGTGTTCCCAGGGAGCTGGCTGAGCACCGCCTAAGAGTCAACTCAAAAGTAAAACCTGTCAAGGAACATCTCCGACGGTCCGCCGTCTAGAAGAGAAAGGCTATTGGCGAAGAGGTGGCTCGGCTCTTAGCAACAGAGTTCATCCGAGAAATCTACCACTCCGAGTGGCTCGCCAACGTTGTCATGGTCCCCAAGAAGGACAAGTCACTTCGCATGTGCACTGAATTTAAACATATCAATCGGGCCTTCCCGAAAGATCATTTTCCTCTCCCCCGCATTGATCAGATAGTCGACTCGACTGCGGGGTGTGAGCGACTGTCTTTTTCAGACGCTTATTCCGGGTACCATCAGATCCGTCTGTATGGACCCAACGAGATCAAAACAGCTTTCATCACTCCATTCGGGTGCTTCTGTTATGTTACCATGCCGTTCGGCCTCAAGAATGCCGGAGCCACATTCATGAGGATGATTCAGAAGTGTTTGCTCACTCAAATCAGTCGGAATGTGGAAGCATGCATGGATGACATTGTGGTCAAGTCACGGAAGGGTTCCAACCTGCTGACTGACCTTGCTGAAACCTTTGCCAACCTCAGGAGGTATGATATCAAGCTTAATCCATCAAAGTGAACATTCGGAGTTCCTGGCGGAAAGTTACTCAGTTTTCTCGTTTCTGAACAGGGAATCGACGCCAATCCAGAAAAGGATGGTACTATACTCCGAATGAAAGGTCCTGTGCGAGTGCACGACGTCCAGAAGCTTACTGGTTGCTTGGCCGCTTTAAGTCGATTCATATCCCGTCTCGGTGAAAAGGCATTGCCTCTTTACCGATTGATGAAGAAGTCCGACAATTTCGAGTGGACTCCCGAAGCTGATACAGCGTTTGCAGAGCTCAAAGCTCTGCTCTCCACCCAGCCGGTGCTTGCTGCCCCAATTAACAAGGAGCCTTTGCTACTTTACATCGCAGCCACGGGACAAGTTGTCAGTACGGTACTTACGGTCGAGCGGGAAGAAGAAAGAAAAGCCTTCAAAGTTCAGTGCCTAGTAAATTATATTTCTGAAGTTTTGACCCCGTCGAAGCAAAGATATCCTCATTATCAGAAGCTTGTATATGGGATTTACATGACCACAAAGAAAGTTGCTCACTACTTCTCTGATCATTCCATTACAGTCGTCAGCGATGCTCCATTGTCAGAGATCCTGCACAACAGAGATGCAACTGGTCGAGTGGCAAAATGGGCGATTGAACTCCTTCCTCTAGATATCAAGTTCGAGGCAAAGAAAACTATCAAGTCCCAGGCAATAGCAGATTTCATCGTCGAGTGGATTGAACAGCAACTGCCGACTCAGGTTCACTCGGAGCATTGGACCATGTTCTTCGATGGTTCCAAAATGCTGAATGGTTCCGGTGCTGGGGTGGTGTTCGTCTCCCCCCGAGGAGATAAGCTCAGATATGTTCTGCAAATCCACTTTGATTCCTCCAATAACAAGGTGGAATATGAAGCACTTTTATAAGGGTTGCGCATGGCCATTTCACTCGGTGTCCGACGCCTCATGGTCTATGGCGACTCAGATTTGGTGGTTAATCAGGTGATGAAGGAATGGGACGTCAGAAGTCCAGCCATGACTGGTTATTGCAATGTAGTGAGAAAGCTGGAGAAGAAATTCGAGGGTTAGAGCTTCATCACATACCCCGACTGAAAAATCAAGCAGCTGATGATTTGACAAAAATAAGTTCCCAAAGAGAAGCCATTCCCAGCAATGTGTTTTTGGAACACATCCACACACCATCAGTTCTGGAGGATCCCTTCACTGAAGAAGCCCTGCAGCCAAAAAGTGCCACTGATCCGACTGAACTTGAAGTTCCAGCTGTGGTCGACCTGATCATGGAAGTCTTGGTCATCACTCCCGACTGGACAGTACCTTACATCGAGTACATTCTAAGGAAAGAACTCCCAGAGGACGAAGAAGAGGCTCGACAGATCGTCCGTCGATCCAAGGCCTTTACAGTCATAAAGGGACAGTTGTATAGAGAAAGCGCGACTGGAGTCAGTCAGAAGTGTATAACACCAGAAGAAGGTCAGATGATCCTTGACGATATCCACTCGGGGACCTGTGGTCATCATGCGTCCTCTCGGACCATTGTGGCTAAAGCATACCGAGCGGGATTTTACTGGCCAAGGGCCATTGAAATGGCAAAAGAGATAGTCGACAAATGTGAAGGATGTCAGTATTACTCCAATATGTCGCACAAGCCCGCGTCAGCTCTGAAAACCATTCCACTCGTCTGGCCCTTCGCTGTTTGGGGGCTGGACATGGTTGGACCACTGAAAACGGGCAGGAGCGGCTTCACTCATGTGCTAGTAGCAGTCGACAAGTTCACCAAATGGATTGAAGCTAAGCCTATCAAGAATCTTGATGCTTGCACTGCTATCAGTTTCATCAGAGAGTTGATATTCAGATATGGAGTTCTGCACAACATCATCACTGACAATGGGTCAAACTTCGATTCCGACAAATTCAGGGCCTTTTGCGCCTCTCAGGGCACACGAGTCGACTATGCTTCGGTCGCTCACCCTCAGTTGAATGGACAGGCGGAAAGAGCAAACGACCTAATTCTCAAAGGACTGAAACCTCGATTGATGCGCGATCTCAAGCATGCAGCAGGTGCACTGGTCGACGAGCTTCCATCAGTTCTTTGGGGATTGAGGATGACCCCGAACCGATCGACCAGAAGAACCCCATTCTTTCTGGTCTACGGAGCCGAAGCAGTCCTGTCGAGTGACATGTTTCACAACGCCCCTCGAGTCGAGCTCTACTCTAAAGAAGAAGCAGAACAAGCCCGGCAAGACGCAGTCGACCTCCTGGAAGAAGAAAGAGAAATGGCCATGATCCGATCGACCATCTATCAGCAAGTCTTGCGTCGATTCCATGCCAGAAATGTGAAGAGTCGAGCCTTCCAAGAAGGAGACTTAGTCCTCCGAGTGGATCAGCAGAAACCACACAAACTCGCTCCTACTTGGGAAGGCCCCTTCATAGTCACCAGAGTCCTCCACAATGGAGGGTATCACCTCTATAATGTCGATCGCTAGATTGATCAGCCACGAGCCTGGAATGCGGAGCTTCTTCGCCCCTTTTATACTTGAATTCTCACTCGGATGAGATGTAATAAGAAAAAACTCCTGTAGTTTATTTATCAAAGACAAGAGCGTTATAATTTTCTCAGCAATTGTTATTGTTTTTGTTTGCATAAGAAATCCCCCAGTGGGTGGCTTAGCTGCGAATCCGCTTTGCCTAAGTTTGTAAAAATAATTTCCTACCGAGTGGTGAGCCAGCCTCCCACTCGGGGGCTTAGCTGCAAACCCGTTTCGCCTAAGTATTTAAAAATCCTACCGAGTGGAGAGCAATCCTCCCACTCGGGGGCTTAGCTGCAGTCCATTACTCGCCTAAGTTTTCTCACTCGGAGACTTAGCTGCAGTCCAACACTCGCCTAAGTTTGAAAAAATCCTACCGAGTGGAGAGCAACCCTCCCACTCGGGGGCTTAGCTGCAGTCCAGTACTCGCCTAAGTTTTCTCACTCGGAGACTTAGCTGCAGTCCGGCACTCGCCTAAGTTTGAAAAAATCCTACCGAGTGGAGAGCAACCCTCCCACTCGGGGGCTTAGCTGCAGTCTAGTACTCGCCTAAGTTTTCTCACTCGGAGAC